>NW_027206383.1:282500-455939 GCF_024711535.1 Dipodomys merriami
CCTGACACGGTGACACATTCTCTGTGTGGTACTAATGACAAGCCTGATACCTGTCTTTAAGTGGCTGCTGAGGTTCTCTCCCAAACACAGTGTGTGTCTATCATCTTGGGTCACTCGTGGTCATGGACAGGTGGCACAGCAATCCCTAAATCGCCTTCCTAGTGTGTCTGACACGGCTCCCGGTAGGCCTCAGACTCTCTCCACCACCAACGTCCTGGAGGTCAGCCCTGGCCACCAGTTCTGAATGACATTTAGTTGCCTATTCACAATCCTGAACTTCTATCACTGTACTTCCAGTGAGATTCACACCCGGACTCCAGCCCATGCTCACAGCAACGCAGCTCCTCCCCCCGTGCAGTCGCCTGCGTGCTGCTCAGGGCAGCGCTTCCCATGAGACTGCGGAGGGGCACCCCTCTCCAAAATGCTTCCATGGTGAAGTCTTGGTCCCCAGACAGCGACCCAACCAAGACCATGAGAGCTCTGACTCCAACAATGTAATAACCAAATAATTAATTAACCTAATACATTCGTTGTGGGTCAAAGTCTTTGCTTCATTTTTGCTTTTTTGAGATAAAGTCTTGCTGTGTAGCCCAGGTTGGCCTCAAACTCACAATCCTCTAGCCTCAGACTCCTGAGGACCCCTGACTTGCACCCCCCACTCCCCCGTGTTTCATAATTTGAGACTATTATTGGGGTAGAGGGAAGGGTAGGAAGCAGAACCCAGCTGGCGGACCCAGCCCAGTGGGGCAGGTCCTTGGGGGACTGCATCTTATCTGGCCACACACAGCCACTTCTTGGCCACAATGGTTCAGTCATATGCTCCTACAAAACATATCCCCGCTGCAGGGACACAGCAGTAAAACCCCCTCGCCATCCAGAGTCCCGTTCCAATGAACTGCAGATGGAGGCAGGGGTGAGGACATGGCTGGGGCTGTGCAGGAGCCTCTGCACAGCGGGACCTGGACCCCAGCCCCATAAGGCATAACAGAAGCTAGTCCGTGGCTCATCCCTGCAACTATAGCTATTCAGGAGGCTAGATTTGCAAAACGCAAATCTAGGGGCATGGCTCAAGTGCAAAGCCAAGTACACAAACCAAGGGAGCTGAATTTAAACCCTAATACTAGGGAGGGAGGGAGGAAGAACACAAGGGATTATAAAGATGTTGTCAAGGGAATAAGAAGCCCAACAGGAGAATAGAAAATATTTTCAGATCATTTACCCAGCTAGAATTATCTAGCTAGAGTTATCCATGCTACACATTAAGAACTTTTACAATTTTGGGAGCATGGTGGCACACACCTGTAATCTCAGCATTCAGGAGGAGAAGAAATACTTCTGCAATGCAACAATAAAAGGACTAAGTATAAATGCCTTTAAATAACTATTTTTTGCTTGATTTTTTTTTTTTTTTTTTTTTTTTTTGGTCATGGGGCTTGAACTCTGGGCCTGGGCGCTGTCCCTCAGCTCTTCAGCTCAAGGCTAGTGCTCTACCACTTGAGCTACAGCGTCACTTCCAGTTTTCTGGTGGTTTATCGGAGATAAAGAGTTTCACAGCATTTCCTGCCCAGGCTGGCTTTGAACCGCGATCCTCAGATCTCAGCTTCCAGAGTAGCTAGGATGACAGGCATGAGCCACCGGCATCCGGCTGTTTGATGTTTTTTTTGTTTTTGTTTTTGTTTTTTAAAGAAAAGTCTCAATATCTAATACAGGCTGCTAGTCTGAAACTCATGATCTTCCTGTATCAGCCTCCTGAGTGCTGAGATTACAGGTGTGCCCTATCACAACCAGTCTAAAAAAAAAAAAAAAAAATCTCTTGAAGAGACATCTTTCCAAAGAGATATACAAATGGCCAATAAGTACATGCAAAGATACTCAACAGTATTAGTCATTAAGGGAAACACAAATCAAACATACATCCATCAAGATGCTCTTTCACACACTGAGATTCCACTTCACCCCAGTTAGAATGGCCATTATCAAGAAAACAACAAATGCTGGTAAGGATGCAGCCAGAAGACCTTAAACACACTGCTGGTGAGAATGTACACTTGTTCAGCCGTTCTGAAAAGCAGTATGAAGGTTCCTCAAAACCTAGCCATAAACTGTAACTGCCTCAATGAGCCAGCAATTCCTCTCCTGGGCCTTTATTTAATAGAATACAAACAAGGCTACAGTAAAGCCACCAGCACAACCCATGTTCACTGGAGCATTATTCACCATACCCAAAAATGGAGGCAGCTCAGATGAATGGACCAAGAAAATACGACATAAATGCACAAGGGAATTTTACTCATCCATTAGAAATAATATTGTACCATTTGTAAGGAAGTGGAAAGACTTGTGAAAAATTATATTAAGTGAAGCCAGACCCAGAGAAACAGAAGTTGCATGGTTTCCCTGATTGTGTAGACAGAATGTGCCTATAAATCTGTAAGTAAGGGCTGGGAAGGTGGCTCAGTGATAGAGCGCTTGCCTCGCATGCATGAAGCCCTGAATTCCATTCCTCAGCACCACATAAGCAGAAAAAGCCAGAAGTGGCGCTGTGGCTCAAGTGGTAGAGTGCTAGCCTTGAGCTGAAGAGCTGAGGGACAGCGCCCAGGCCCAGAGTTCAGGTCCCAAGACCAACAACAAACAAAAAAAAAATCTGTAAGTAAACAGGTTAAGTGGAATGCAAGTGGTTACAAATGAATTAACTTAAGTATAATAGACTCTATGGAGAGATCAAATAGTATAACTTTTTAGAAAGACTAGGTTAAAACCCAACAAAATAAGCAGTAGGAAATGGCTATATGCAAGAAGGTGGTAGGGCTATGGGGAGGGGTAGATGAATGAAAGTAGATGGGAAGGTAAGGAAAATGCAGTCAGGAATTCATGGAATACTGCACAGAATCAAGACAAACAAGGGACGGAGTACACAGAAGTGGGGTCAGAATGACCAGGATGCTTTGTTAAACGGCACCTCCTTTGCACAACTACTTAAAGATAGTATTTTTTAATATTTGTAAAGAGATTCCCTCATGTCCACTAGGCTGGCACAATGTTTTAGAAATGGAAACCAACATGGAAGGATGCAGCCCAGTCCGCTGCTGCTGGGAGACGGTGCGGTAGAACGCAGCCTGAGGGCTCCTCCAGGTGGACAGAGGACTGCCACGTGACCTCACAAGACTGGAAGCAAACGTCCACCGCAGCCAAAGATGAGATGAATCCAAACGTACTATGCAATCTATATATACATCTGTACAAGGCAATGGTATTTATTCTTAAGAAGGAATGAAGTTCTGAAACATGGGTGCACTTTGAAATCATCACGCTCAGTGAAAGAAGCCAGAGCCAAAAGGTCACTAAGAAAAAGGAAAGATCACATAGTAAAGATTCCACTTGTAGGAAATTTCCAGAATAAGTGAATTTATAGAGACAAAAAACAGACTGGTCGTTGTCAGTGTGAAGGAAGGACAAGCAGGGTCTTCTTGTGGATGGGACAAACTGTGCATGTCCCTGTGTCACCGAATTCTTCACTTTAAAGTGACTAGTGGTTAAATGTGTGAAATTTCACATCAGTTTTTAAAGGGCACAATAAGGAATGGTTCTTTAAGAGCAAACTCCTTTCCCTGCCCTGTCTGACAACTCAGCCCTGAGGACTCAGCAGGCACAAGCAAGGTCAGCAGCTACAGTGCCGGCAGGGTGGGCGTGCGGGGGTGTCCAGGATGCAGACAGCCAGCAAAGGTGTAAGGAAGGTGAGTGACAGTCAGAACCAGGCAGGATAAATAAGGAAGTATAAATAACTGTGTCCCCCTCCCCAAGAACTCACATAGAAATCCTACCCCGTGAGGCGGGGCTTCCTACCCCTTCTAAGGCATTAGTAGGTGGGACCTCTGAGAGAGTGTTTGGGAAGGGCATGAATGCCCAGAGCAACCACAAAGAACTCCTTCTTCCTGATACAAGAGGACTCATGAGAAAAAGCTCCCGTGGTGCCGTGCTTTGCCATGGTCCTGTACTCGTTTGGACCGAAGGATCAGTGTCTTGTTTTGTTGTTGTTGTTTTCTTTTTGGGTCCGGTTGTGGGGCCTGAACTCTGGGCCTGGGCGCTGTCCCTCAGCTCTTCAGCTCAAGGCTAGAGCTCTACCACTTGAGCCACAGTGCCACTTCCAGCTTTTTTCATTTTGCTTACGTGGTGCTGAGGAATCGAACCCAGGGCCTCAGGCATGCAAGGCAGGCGCTCTACCACTGAGCCACCTTCCCAGCCCTCAGTGTCTGTTTTGAGCCACCAGCCAGGGGAATTCTGTTAACCAAGACAGAAATGTTCCCAACTTGAGTATCATGCCATGTCGGTCAAAAAGACCGCATGGAACAAGGTGGCAGGGGAATCAGAAAACAAACCCATGAAGTCCTGATTTAACTGAACAAGGGGCTCAGCAATTTGGTAAAAATCTACATGAATGTTTTTTGTTTTTTGTTGTTTTTTGGGGGGTCCGGTCGTGGGGCCTGAACTCTGGGCCTGGGCACTGTCCCTCAGCTCTTCAGCTCAAGGCTAGCACTCTACCACTTGAGCCACAGCGCCACTTCTGGCTTTTTTTCTTTTTGCTTATGTGGTGCTGAGGAATCGAACCCAGGGCCTCATGCATGCAAGGCAAGCACTCTACCACTGAGCCACCTTCCCAGCCCCAAATCTACCTAAATGTTTTAACCAATTAAAGATAAAAGTTAAATTAAGTTACAAATGAGATACTAGAAATGACTACATAATTTTTAAGTATATTTAAATATCCATAAAATACCTAGTATATATAAGTCTGATATATAATACACATATACATAATTATTTACATTTAAAACACAATGTCTGGCTTTGACAGAAGAAAGAAAACCTGGTGAAGACAAAGAAACTGAAGAAATTGTAGAAAATGCAAGTCCAAAGGGAAAGAATGTGAAAGGAAAAGGCCTAAAAGTACAAGGCTGACAAAGGCTTAAGTCAGGTCCCAGGAGAGAAAACAGAAAAAAAGAGACCTCCAAAGAGTTAATTATGGAGAATTTTATAGAAAGATATGTGAGATACAGGAAACATAGGTATATAAAGCAAGACACAGAAAAGGAAACCCACATCTCAACACGTTAAGTCAAACTGCAAAATTCCAAAAGCATGAGAAAAACCCTAGCATGGTCCCAGAGAAGCAACAGCTCCCATCCTGAACAAGTACACCAACAGCACATGCCCCTTGTGCAGAAACAGGGCCAAGAGATAGCTGCCCCCAAGAACAAGGCCAAAAAGAATGTCCAAATAAGGACAGAGCTGGCTTGCTACCAACACACCTTAACTAAAAAGCCAACAGAAACAAGTTCTGAGAGTCAAAACAGAAGTGAATGAAAGAAATGCTGCATGCATAAAGTCTAAACACTGACTCAGAAATAATGTCTAAGAATAATGATGTCTTGTGTTCGGCAAAAAGAACTCTAAAATTTGACCAACATAATTATTCAGGTACACAGTGCATGATCTTCAGGGTCCACGAAAAAGCTTATTTCTGAGCTATTTTTAAACCAATAAACTGCCAATTCCAAACCAATCATTTTTCAAATGAATTTTCATGCTTTACCTGTTAAAGGTATTGCTTTGTGGTCTGAGGACATGCCTACTCAATTTCTCAAGACTTGTTTTATGTCTATGAACGCACAATCTTTTTAAGATTCCTTTGTGTCTAAGAAAATATAGGGTTCCATATAAATCCATGGAATCAAACCTGTAGTTCTGCTGTTCAAATATAAAACATCGTATTAATTGTATATTTGTATTATATATTTGACTGTTACATTATATTTGTGTGCATATACACATTATATAGAATACCGTATGTGTATGTGTATATCCAGTGTTTTGTAAATTAGCTGATCAGTAATGGCAAGAGGTATTTCAGCTCTCAGGAGAACATCAGATCTGTCCATTTATCTCTGTAGCCTTATTAACTTTGGTTTTTATAGTCTCTGGCACCTGCATCTGTCAGTCAGGGGTGGCCTCCAGCACCACATATACGTTGCACAGAGATGACACGGTCATGGCTGAGCGACCAGTCCATACCAAGGACGGTGTGGGCACTGCAGTGAGCTGGCAAGATCCTCCCCAGAACTTCCTCAGCAGCTGCTGATTCACGCCGACCTCTAATTGTGTGCAAACCTCTTCCTGGACCAGGCAGGGATGTCCCCACAGGGCTAAGCTGACAAGAGGCAAAGTGCCCTGGGCACTGGTGCACATCTGGTGCACCCTGTTAAGTGCAGAGAGGAGGCGGCTGGGAGTGCTGACCCTGAGCCTGTGGCTCCCTTCTCTTCTCTGGGGTAACCAGAGGAGTCACAGTGGATCCGAATGCTCACAGTAATGCCCAGACCTAGCATGTGTTCAATAAAACATGATTCGTATTTTCAGAACCCGACATGAACTTAGGGTAAGAAGGGAAAAGGAAACAGACCAAAATGAGTATCTGGAACCATAAGACTAAAAGACACCTGTTACAATTGAATAGAAATTGATGGGCTCAAAACACAGCCAAAAAGAAAGCATGGCCTTGAAGATCAAGCTGCGTAAAGACCAAGTAAATGACAAGCAGTGAAGAAGCCGCAATCAGGTGTTGAGAAAAGGACTTAGCAGCAATCATTAAATTCTTGACTCCTTTCCCATATGTTTCTGTCTATTCACGGTTATTCTTATCATGTTTCTCATCACTGGTGTTATTGGTAGCATAAGGGGAAAAACAAAAAATCTAAATGCCAACATTTACCTTGTCCCTGTTCAGTTTAAGTTCATCAGTGGGGCCAAGAGCTGAAACTGCTTCTGGAGGAAACTCTAAGCAAGACAAAGGCCCTGCTGCCCAGTGTCCACGGCTATGCCAGACAGGAGGCAGGCAGGGAAAACAGTGGGGATGCTCACGACTTGGCCCAAGTTCCCAAACCTGAACTGATTTTCCCACCAAAAGACAAAGTGGACTGCTCCTCCAGGCTCCAGGTTTCCCTTCGGACACAGAGCAGAGGTGGCAAGCAGCAGCGGGAGCGACGGGAAGAACCTGGGCCTAGCTACACAAGCAGAAGCAAAAAGCCTCCACCCACTCTCACCCTGAGGACTCAAACCACTACCACGCCAGAACTTTCTTCAACTGTCAGAAAAGCATGTACCTTGCAAAGGCTGCCCACAGAGCAGGCTCTGGTTGCAGCCACCAAGCCATCACACCAGCCACCCCAAGACAGACAGACTGGGAGAGACCTTGGCAGGAAAAAGGAACATCCAGCAGAATATTATTAGCTCCAGAGTCACAGGAACTCAAACAGCTCATCATCTGAATGGATGCATACACACATACTTCAGTAATGGCCTTACACATGAAGTCCTTCATAAATGTCCACTAATAAAACTTTCCCCAAATTTTCTCACACACTTTGCTCTTATCCTACTAGAACTGCCAAGGTAACTCCAGTTTTACTTTTATGAATCACTAAACTAGCTGACAAAACAAAACATGAGTCCACTAGTTAGTCTCAGACTTTGTTTAAAACGAGAAACCAGGCTAGACAGCGCCCAGGACTCTGTCTGGCAAGGGAGGACCCCAAGGGCTGAAGGGCAGGATGCAGGCCTCCCTGGCCTGGACAAGCCTGGGGCCAGCTAGCTGGCTCCTGCAGGAGTTCTAAGGCAAAGCGTGCAGGTTGGGAGGGACGTGGCCTGCCTCTGTCTTGGCCAGCAGCCCGCTGGGCCTGCAGAGGCTCTGGGCAGGTGTGTCTGCAGAACAGCAGGACTTGCCCCTGGGCTGCTGCTCCGGGCCTGGCTGGCAGCTGCAAGTGAAGCAAGAGTAGCACCTAGGGCCAGATCCTGGTCTAAAGGAAGTCTCCAGACCACGGAGAAGAGCTGTCCTCAGTGCAGACAGGGCTCCAACCATACAGATTTGTGGCCTCCAGCAAGCGCACCCTCAATACCAGAATTCAGCAAAGGGTAAAATCAGGCAGGGAAGGAAAAGTGGGGTCACAGAAGTTCCTAAGAGACGATGTAATCAGAGGAAAAGAGGCAAGGGAAGAAAGGGGCCCCTGGACCCAACCGAGAATGTCATGGGGAACTCAGGGAAATAACTCACTATCCTAAGTCTTCCACTACAACCATTCCCAGTAGAAAGAAATTAAGAGCCCATGGCCCTCGGAGTAGCACTGCCAGGCCAGACACAGAACTCCGGTCTGGGTCAGATTCTCAGGCCTTTTATTTTTTTGGTGAGACGAATTTGTATTCAGGGCTCGTACTTGCCAGACAGGCTCTATGCCTTGTACTCAGGGCCTCACGTTTCCTGGGCAGGCTCTCTACCACCTGACCACTACACAAACTCTTTTTGTGCTGGTTATGTGTTTGGTTATGTAGGGGGTGGAGGTGGGTGTTTGTTGTTGTTTTGTTGGTCATGGGACTTGAACTCTGGGCCTGGGCGCTGTCCCCCAGCTCTTCAGCTCAATGCGAGAGCTCTACCACTTGAGCCACAGCGCCACTTCTGGTTTTCTGGTGGTTAATTGGAGATAAGAGTCTCACAGACTTTCCTGCCAGGGCTGGCTTTGAACCGTGATCCTCAGATCTCAGCCTCCTGAGTAGCTAGGATTACAGGCATGAACCACCAGCACCCAGCTAGTGTTGGTTATGTTTTTGAGATAGGGTTTCACTTTCCCTTTATGCCCAGGCTGCCCTGGGCTATTTGTATAGTCATTCCACTTTGGGATGATAAGACACACACCACCATGCCCAGCCACTGGTTGAGATGAAGTCTCTTTATTAAAAGGTTTCTAGGTAAAGTGTCTGATCTTACATGAAAGAAAAGCATTCTCTGGCCTCTCATAGATGGAAAGATGGCCACGAAGCACAGAAACAAAACACTAAGCACACAAAACAGGTAAAAGAGTGCTGCTGCTGAAGAGACTGGAGAAACAGAGCGAGTCATGAAATGGAGAAGTACCTGTAGCCAAGTCTGGCCACACTGCTGACCCTCCGCCCCCTCTAGTATGGGAGCGTCCTGCAGACAGATTCAGGTCTGGCCACACTGCTGACCCTCCGCCCCCTCTAGTATGGGAGCGTCCTGCAGACAGATTCAGGTCTGGCCACACTGCTGACCCTCCGCCCCCTCTAGTATGGGAGCGTCCTGCAGACAGATTCAGGTCTGGCCACACTGCTGACCCTCCGCCCCCTCTAGTATGGGAGCGTCCTGCAGACAGATTCAGGTCTGGCCCGGGAAGCAACGTCCTGATGCAGCCGGTGGGCTAACACTGCCATGCAAACCCAGCAGCACCCTGTCCCAGGTCAACGAGAAGCTGCCAAACAAAGGATGGCCACTGCCTCAAAGCTCCTCGAGTCAGCACCTTCAGGCATCTCTGTATTACAGGACAGATGAGACAGTCACCCTCCAGACTCGGTTCTATCCAGTTTATTTCTCTGTGCTTTTCTGAGTCTGCATGACCTGTTCTGTGAGCAGGGGACCAATGTAGCTGGCACTAGACAGGGTCCCTGACCAAAAGAGGTTCAGTGAATAATGGTTACTACTCCCATTTCTCCTCCTAAGATTTGACCTTCCTTGCCAGAAACTTCATTACAAGACTTCTAGGTAGGGGCTGGGAACGTGGCTCAGTGGTAGAGCTCTTGCCTTGCATGCATGAGGCCCTGGGTTTGATTCCTCAGCACCACATAAGCAAAAAGAAAAAAGCCGGAAGTGGCACTGTGGCTCAAGTGGTAGAGCGCTAGCCTTGAGCTGAAGAGCTGAGGGACAGCGCCCAGGCCCAGAGTTCAGGCCCCACGACCGGACCCAAAAAAAAAAAAAAAAAAAAAAAAGTTCTAGGTAATACAGAAGACTGAACACCAACCTAAGGGATGGAACTTCACACTTGAAACAACAAAAAAAACTTGCCTTCATATGACATAAGCTACAGGGTGAAGAACAGGGAAGCATCATCAGGAATGATTAGGAAGCTTGAAGTTTGTGAAAACTGCCCCAAACTCTCTTAAACAACACAGTCTCCAAAAGGCCCAAGAACTCAGGATCTACAAAGGAACACCACAGAGAAGCCCCCTTGGGAGACATAGTTGGCCCCCTAGATGTGGCCCCAGATGAGGTCGGAATGGCGGGCAGGGCTCGGTGGAAACAGGAAAGTGCCACAAGCAATGCAACGGGTTCAATACCTACCCTGCCCCAGCCAAAAACTATCATTATCTAAGAGAGACAAGAATCAGATATCAAAACAAGACCACTCAGAACTCTAGGAAATGAGAGCTGCTGACTATGAAAAGGAGCCACTTAACAGAAGTGCCTGAAAACAAAGCTAAGGAAACAGAATGCAGAGGAGAAAGAAAAGCATATGCAGACAAGAACGAGTTACACATCAAGAACCAGGGATCGTCATTCACAGCCTATCCTGAATCCGCGTTGGAATCCATCAGGCTGCGCCGGATGGCTCTGGGCTGGGGCAGGTGGCAAGGCGGTGCCCTGTGAACAGTCAGGGCTCGAGTCGCTGAGGAAGCACCGTAAACTAACAGCATTACCGTTGACAGCGCTCGAGTGCTGGGTGTATGATGTCCACATTGGCTGTAGGGTGGGAGGACCGAGGAAGGTCCTCTGAGCAAGGGCGAGAGGGCAGCGTGGCACCCTATGAAACAACAAAGCAAGGCCTAAACCAGGGAGAAGGGAGCAGGGCTCCAAACCAACAGAAAACACCTGAGACGGGAGTGCAGCGTGGGGAGGGGGTGAGACCTGGAGACTGACTAAGACTCCCTGGAATCCAATGGCAAATACCAAATCCTCAGCTGAGAAAAGGTCATGAAGTGCGTGGGAGCACACCGTGGGACTGGGACACAGATACCCGGGCTCTCCAGCTAGCTGTGGCTGCTCAGCAAAGCACGAACAAAATGGCCTGTCCTTTCAGAGACCAGAACCTTCCACTCTGCTCTCTAGGAGTCTCGAGCTGTCCTAAGTCAGCCCGCTCTTGGGGGTGTCCTCTGATACAAGCCACACTGGAGCAGCGTGCAGGTAGGGGGTGACTATCTGTACCCTTGATTAGCCACATGCGAGGGGAAAGCGCATCACCCATGGAGCTCTGCCACAACCCCTGCCCCAAGACCACAGCGACCTGAAACGAACAGCAGACGTCTCAAGCCACGGAGCCGAAGGCAGATAAGAGGAATCGCACAGCAACGCTGTCCTTGTGAAAGGACTATGGAACTATTTTTTACTTTTTAAATTATATAGATATCTGATTGAAACAAAAGTTAACTGAAAAAAAGTAAGAATTAAATATAAAGGTAAAGCCAAGTTAAAATCTTAAGTCTTAAATGAAGGGGAGAAAAGAAAGAACAGCATGTCTGCTATATGGAGCCTGTCCTTGTGCTAGCACCTCCTCACCTCCTTCTCCCGTCCCCAAACCGACACTACACACCAGGTCAGGGCCTCAGAATAAATGAGCAAGCAGTCGGAGAGAGAACAAAATGACCCCAAGTGAAGTATCTGAATTATTTTTTAAAGAGGGTGTGTGGTGGTGTGCAGTGTAACCGTCCTGACAGCGCGCGCGCGCGCGCGGGCGCACACGCGCCCCGGCCCCACAGCCGACGCAGGCCCCAGCACGCAGGAACAGGCTCCTGTGACAGGCGAGAGGCTGGCTCCCGCCCTGCCAGCTCAGCTCTCAGGGGACCTCAGCAGAGACGCTTGCGAGCCATGGTAAGATCGAAAGGCACACAGGTGGAAAGACGTCTGGCTGCCCCTCACAATGAAGACACCATGAGGGACGCTGTCAGAGTGGAGGGGAAGAAACTTACTTCAGAATAAGCCTGTTTGCCTGCCACGGGGCATCCACCCTAGGCTCGCTCACCGGAGTCTACCCTGTGTCAGCTATCCGAGCAGGACCCTCGCCGGGACCTGCACCCTGGCGAGGACACACCTGGCCCTTTAACCCTTTCCTGTCCGGACGGCACCAACATGGCTCTCACACAGCCACAGCGCTGGCGCCCAGATCACCAGGTCCCGTCTCCGTGAGGCTGCACCGAGCTCAGTGGGTGCAAACACATGAATCGTAGCTGCGGGCGGAGGAATATCAGGTGCATCTCTACGCCCTGAGGGCTCAACTCCTACACTTAAATCCCTCCCACTGGAACAGCCGGCTCCAGTTTCACCCAGCCAGTGAGCCGGCGTGAGAACACCTCCTGCTCCTCAGCCTCGGCAGCCAGCCCCAGACGCTGTAGCCCGCACTACCCACCTCTGGTAAGTGCTTACAATTTCTTCTTAGATTTGAGTTTTGTTTCAAAACTACACTGGTAATATTTTAAAGTATCTAGCTTGATGAATGCTTGCTGGTGTGTCTCTCTGCCCTGCTCTGTGCTCTGAGGATTACTCAGGACCTAGCAGGTGCACTGTGGGGATACAGACCACGATTACAAAACTCCTAATGGAGCTGACACTTAAATACTAAGAATACGAATAAGCCTATTTAGAAATTGAGTTCTTCCTTCTGCCATAAAATTCATGAAAGGTAAATCAAAATAGATTTTCATTACTGCTTAATTGTTCCCTGCTGGCTTAACTTCTAATCTAATTTTTTAAACTTTGAAGTTTAAGTACAATTTTGACATCTTTCAAAAGCAAAATTTTTACCAACAAGGTTTTCATTTAATTGCTAAGGCCAATACAATCAAAGGGTGGTTTTCCTTTCTATGAAAGTTCTCATAACTCTGTGTGAAAGTAATTATTGACCCGATCATTGGCAAAGTCTGACCAGGTCAGATTTCACTTAGGTAGAATTGTCTACACTGTTTTGTTGGCATCCGTGTCACTCACATGAACCAAGGCACTCCAGGGTTTAAGGCTGGTCTATGAAGAACAAATGAGGCAAGCTGGGATCAGGGGCAACAGGCCAAGCCGGGCACTCAGACCCTCCAGCACTGTGTGTGTACTGGGCTGACACGGCAGAGCACCTGGCTGTTTTCTGGATCCTTTCTTCCAAACTTACTACAGAAGATACCTCCTGGCTAGGTCATGTCTGTCCTGAAGTCTACCTTCATCTTAAAGAACAGAAAGTCTGGGAGGGAGTGGCGGCCGTCGCTCAGAAGCTCAACTGGAGTAAAACTCACAAATCTTGTTCTTGCGACAGCCGGTGGGTAGAGGACCGTGGCATGCCCTCGAATGGCGCAATAACGCCACATCACAGTGTGGTAATTATACCATGCCCTTCAAGATG
Source organism: Dipodomys merriami (assembly GCF_024711535.1). Classification (NCBI taxonomy): domain Eukaryota; kingdom Metazoa; phylum Chordata; class Mammalia; order Rodentia; family Heteromyidae; genus Dipodomys; species Dipodomys merriami. Next base: position 295,712 of record NW_027206383.1, read on the forward strand.
TTCCACCTGCCAGGCTCGGTGCCAGACAGCTGGACACACAGCACTGCACTGCCCTAGCTTGCAGGTGGATACGCAGGACAGGCTTAGATACCTGGCCTGCCAGGGCTGCCCCACAAAGCCAAGCTGTAATTACCCCCATGGCGTACTGTCAGAGGTCTCGTAAAATACTGTCTTTCTTGTCTTCTTTCCCAAGTTCAAACTCCTCAGGAACTTTTTAAACACGCCAAGTACTCACTGTTGCCCAAACAACTGGCAGCTACCTGCAGTGTCCACAATCAGGGACCTGCAGCAGACAAGACAAACAGACCTTGTAGCCAACTGAAACCACAGGCTGCTCACGGCACTGTGGGCAGGGAGAGAGCTCTAGGCCCAGGGCCCTTTCCACAGGCAAAGTCAAGCAGCTTGACGAGATACTAAAGCCACATAGGCGGCCTCTGTGTGTCAGCAGGGAAATGGGGCAGAAGCTCAATGACCCTGTGCACCCCACTGATCACATGCGCTTTGTTCAGACCTTGTCTACACTGTAGTCCAAGGGTTCAGAGAGGAAGGTCAGAGCTGAGCCACCAAGGGAGGTGTACATGGGAAAAGAGCTGCCCTTGGCAGGCAGAAGAAACACAGACAGGCCACATCAGCTCACGCCCAAGTAAGGAGCTGTGAGGGGAAGAGGGGAAGGCTGGACGCACCTGCTACAGGACCTGCTGGGGTCCCTCTCCTAACACACTGGCACTGCCATTCTCACAGAAGCGCTCATGGAAGGGACTCCAGCACTCAACGCTCCCACAGCTCTCCAGGAGTGCACTCACAATCCCACCCCTAGGAAAGGGACCCTCAGCCACACCCCTTCCTCACTTTACCTCTGAATGCAAATCCAAACCTACTGTAAGCAAAGTTCTAGGTTTCATTGTTTTGGCAACAATGTGCTCTTTCTGGAATATTTTACACCCGTAACTGCCAAAGAGTACAAAGTCCAGCAGTTATAAACTGACCAAACAGGACTGCTTCAAGCCTCTGCTCACAAATGTATTCACCTAGCTGCTGTATGGCTGTAGGTGGGTTTCTCCATCCTTGTAAACCTCTGGAGTAGGACGGAGAGCTCAACAGCTGACATCATCATTTAAAAGCTTACAAAAGCATCCATTTTATCCCACTTCACCACCACAGCAGCCGTTTTATAGACAAGTAAGCTACACCGCCTAACACCTGCCTCACAGCAGCTGATTTCCTGGCTTTAATTGGCAATTATGCAATTGGGAGAGGTCAATTTACCCCAAGTTACTAAAACTGCTGCATCCAGGACTCCCATTTTTATGACATTCCTTTCAAGCAATAAATCCTAGAGCAAAACTCTCACCTAAGGACCCGGGCACAGGAAGCACAGAGGGTGCCCTACCCAGACTGCCCAAAGTCTTGCAGCCAGAAACACACACGCCAAGAGCTCAGATCAAGGCTTCAGCTAGCCACATCTGACTGAAAGCAGCGTGGGCTGCTAAAGAACAGTTATTCCCAAGATTCATCTTTGGCAACTGCATTCTGCATGTTTTCAAGCTTGGAGGCTCCAGTGTGTGTCGGTGGCCACTGTGGCATGCTAATTTCTTTAGTCCAAAAGCACCAGCAGCATTCAGCAGTGTTGCTCGGAAGCCCCATCATCTTCTTGCTTCCTGAGGGACTTTCTGAGCCTTTCAGTGTGTGTGGTTCCATGTCTGCTTCCACCCTCGGTATCACCAGGACACAGCTCTGTCATCATTTTGATCAGAGTGCTTCCAGCGAGTGATGAAATCACCACTCTCAGATCTGTGCCATGACATACCCTACACAGCCATGGGAACCTGACTTGCAGAGGTTCTCACGCCTTCAGAATCAGGAGTATAAGGAGCATGCCCGCACAAGCCCAACTGACTTACCCAGCCACCCTCATAGACTAGAACCAGGCTCTCCTGGTTCCCTGACAGGCGGAGAGACTGCACACTCACCACCCAGGGCAGATACGCCCCTCGGCACAGGCTGAGCCTGCACAGAATTACCTCACGTCTTTTGTTTTAGGAAGAAAGGAAAAGAGAGTCATAAAGCTATGATCACACATTTACTTTGCCCCCTTGGACAGGGTACCTTACAGCTTCCATAGCAGGACACAGCAGGAGTCCGGGCAGACCACCCCCGCCCCACACCCCAAAGAAAGCTCAGGGCCCGGCCTCTCCCACCATGGGGCAACCGAGACGTGTGTGTGTGTGTGTGTGTGTGTGTGTGTGTGTGTGTGCGCGCGCGTGTGTGTGTGTGTGCGTGCGCGCGTGTGTGTGTGTGTGTGTGTGTGTGTGTGTGTGTGTGTGTGTGCGTGTGTGTGTGTGCGTGTGTGTGTGTGCACGTGGGGGGGACTTGAACTCAGGGCCTGGTGTGTGTGCGCACACGTGGGGGGGGGGCTTGAACTCAGGGCCTGGGTGCTGTCCCTGAATTGTTGAATTTGTTTTGTTTTGTTTTTTGCTCAGCTCCATTTCCAGCGTTTTGCTTCTCATCCAAAATCCCTGCTTCACTCTTAGTGCTCTGCTGAGCCTCTCAGCGGATAGCTTTAGGGATCAGTCCTTGAACCCTCTGCTCTACTAGCTTAGGGAAGGCATCATAGCTCCTCTGGGTTCCTTGTTGTTTGGAACAGGGTCCTTCGATGCAGCCTTGAACTCTCGATTACCCCTCAGCCTCCCAAGTGCTTGCTGGGATGGCAGTGTGCATGGTTGTCTGGAGTTGGTCTGGGCAGTCCTGAGGGCCAGGCCTCTCACCCACCAGGCAGGAACAGTTCCTGGGTCACGCCTCCAGCCCCTCTGTGCCGCCACTGTGTTCAAGGCTGGCTCTGGCTTTACTCCCCTGCGCCATTTCTCTCCTACGTGGGCCTCCCTGTGCTGCTAGGGATAGCAACATGCCACTGTGCCCAACCACTGGTTGAGATGGGGTCTCAAACCTTTATGCCCAGGCTAGCCTCAAATCACAATCCCTGACCTCCACCTCCCAAGCAGCTAAGATCACAGGCTTGAGCCACCGCCCGGCTAATGTTTTCAAGAAACAATCGATCAGGAGAGAAACCAAATCAAATCAATTTTCTAACAACTGGAGGAACGTTCCTTCAGCCGGCGTGTACTGCGCCCACTGCTGTGATACCTGAGACTCCCATGCCATTTCTGTTCCTAAAGAGCTGGTTTCCAGGTAGACATCTGACCACCCCAAGTAAAGTGCTGCTTTACACTACATCTCACATGCTCAGTTTTACAGCTGCAAACACTTTTCCTAAATCATTTCCACTGACCTTTGACTGTTAAAAGCGGTTAATTTTTTTTAAGTATTTGCAACACAAATCAAGATGTCTGGCCTGGATTCCTCACCGGTGGGCCAGGCCCCACCCACTCCGTCACTTGGGCTTCTAGGCCAGTAGCTGCTGTATGTGCTGGTTAGGAGGCAGTGTGTGAGAGGAGGCTGGCAGCCTCTAAGGGACACTTGGGGTTGGGGAGAAAACATGAGCGCTCCTCTACCCAGGCATCATTCCCTCTGGCCCCCAGAGCACAGAGGCTACACAGGCTTAACTTGGCTGCATAGGGGCATATCCAGGAAAGGGCAGGGCAGGCCTGTGAGCTTATCCCAACTCACAGATGAGACAGGTGGTGGACAAGACAGAAAGTCACTCAGGGACTTGTACTGCAAACTGTGTTAAGTCATCTGAACACAGCATTTTTATTTATACTGAGCCCACATAAACGCTCCTTACTAGGCCTAGGTGAGTGGCTCGGTGGTAGAGAACTTGCCTAGTATGCATAAAACCCGAGGTTGCATCCCCAACACAAAATGGCAAACAAGAAATAAAAAAAACAACTTAGTGATAAAAGTTAGCTTTTTATTTTTGGTTTAGAAAGTGGTAGGATACGGTCCCACATCTAAACATTCCTGATTTTTAAGTATCACATAAGAATATACCAGCAACAAGGTTAAGAAGGCAGAGCTGCCACACTCACACACACACTTTACAAGGGGTGAAACCTCGCAACTCCTATGAAGGTCCCCCCAGAGAAGTTAGCTGATGGCCCCAAGACAGGACCCTGCCCAGAAACCCCATAGAAACAGATACAGAGAGGGCTGGGAAGGTGGCTCAGTGGTAGAGTGCTTGCCTTGCATGCATGAGACCCTGGGTTCGATTCCTCAGCACCACATAAGCAGAAAAAGTCTGAAGTGGGCGCTGTGGCTCAAGTCTAGTCTTGAGCTGAAGAGCTGAGGGACAGCGCCCAGGCCTGGAGTTCAAACCCATGACTGACAAAAAAAGAAAAAGAAAAAAGAAACAGATACAGGGAAGGTCCAGATTCGGGCCCCCAAAACTTGAAGAATTTCAGATATTCTCAGAATTGACACTAAACTTTCATACATCACTACACCCTTAGCCCCAGGGAATTCTTGAGAAAGCAGAAAACATTTCAGGATGTTGGCAGCTGGTAGAGCAAACCAGAGAGGTTGCAGGCATCACCTGCTCTGATGCTCTACTACAACTGTCCCTGCGGGGAAGGCGCAACCCTCTCACCCACTCACCTAACACCCACCTCCCTCTGTCCACCTTTGCAGCCCTGGGCAGCACAAGAGGGGGCCCTCCTCAGACGGCTTCAAAGCAAAGGACTCAGAAACAGAGGGAAGACAGAGTGAACTTCCTCAGAAGTCACCACATCTCGCTGAAGAGCCAGCAGTCGCCACCCTAGTGAACAGACCAGAGTCCAAACACAGAGGGCAATGAGTCTCCTGAAGGAACGAAAACCAAAAAAGCCACACTACATCCCTCGACCCCCAGGAAAACCTTTCAAGTACAAATGCTTCCAGTGTCCCTTCACATGCAATGAGAAGTCACACCTCTTCAATCACATGAAGTATGGTCTCTGTAAGAACTCCATCACTTTAGTGTCAGAGCAAGATCGTGTGCCCAAGTGCCCCAAGTCTAACTCGCTGGACCCTAAGCAGACCCACCAGCCAGAGCCCACTACAAAGCTGGCCTCTAACAAGTCCCTCACAAACGGACTCTCCAGCTTGGAGCCAAAGCCCCCACAGGGCTTCAGCAAGGAAGACACCAAGGAGAATCTGGAACTTGGGGCTCGGGGAGCACACAAGTGTCTGCAGAAGCCAGTCCTCCAGAAGGAAAAGGCTCCTGACACTGTCCTCGGCACCCAGCCCAGCCTGGACAGTGGGGCTCGGCCTTCAGCGTTTGTTCCAGTTGGAGAACACAGACTTAGGGGGCCAGAAGACACAGAGGCTCCCGAAGTGCTGGCACTAACCAATCCTACCACCAAAGCCAGCTCTTTCCACACCAAGTCTGCGTTTCACACGCCTAGCTACCCCTGGAAAGCTGGCTCCCCCTTCCTCCCACCCGAGTTCCCACATAAAATCCCATCTACAAAGGGGTTCAGTGCCATCCCCCCCTATGTGCACCCAGCAATCCCAGAATACCCCCCTCCCTTCTACACAGAGCACGGGCTGGCTGCCATCTACTCCCCCTACCTGCTAGCTGGGAACACACCTGAGTGTGACACTGCCCTGCTCCCTGTCTACGGGCCCCATGACCAGAGACGCTTCCTGCCTCACCCAGGGCCCATCCCCAAACACTTGAATCCCCCTCCATCAACCTATGAGCACTACAGGCTGCTCCAGCAGTACCACTCCAACCTACCGATTCCTTACGGATTTTATAGGCCAGAGTCTGCATTTTCCTCCTATGGTCTCAGGCTCCCACCTGTCACTGGCATCACACGAGATCAGAGCGCTCGTCTCTTTGAAGAACCTACGCTGGCCTACCCATCTTCAAGTCCTTCTGAGTTAAACCTTTCAAATCCACACAAAAAGCCCACAGACTTTGAGAAGGAAAGTTCCATTTCCAAGGCGAAAGACACTTCCAAAGATGGGCAGAGGGACACGGAAGGGGAAGGGGCCAAAATGAGCCCCCGTGCAGGTAGTGCAGCCACAGGTTCCCCAGGAAGGCCAAGCCCCACCAACTTCACACAGACAAGTCAGACGTGCGAGGGGCTGTGGGACCTCTCCGCCAAAGCCCCCCCTACAGGGACCCCGGGGGGGCTTGCACAGCCAGAGCCGTGCCCCACAGCCTTCAGACCCGTCCTGAAGAGTGAAGAACATCCTCCTTCCCGGCCTCCTACACACGAGGCAGAGTCTCCAAAAAGGTAAGAGTGGGTCATTTTCTAAACCTCTGCTGTATTGTTTTAGGCTTGGGGCATCTAGCCACGTTCACACTTACTCGGAGTGCTTTATGTGGCTGCTTCCCAAGTCCTCACTAAAGCTTTTTCTGACTTCTTCCAGCCTCCTCCAAGCCACGGACAGGGACTCTCCGACTCAAACGGGCAGCACCTCTCCCCATGCAGAGGCCCCGCCCAGCAGCCCAGAGGATAGTTCCAGGATAAGCCCCCTCAACCTCTCCAAAAAGTCAGAAGCAACAACACCGATAGCCTCTCACGGACCCATGTACACAGGCAGTGCCCAGGCAGACCACCTGGGCTTCTCAGCACTGCAGGACCTGCCCCTCAATCTCTCCGTGAAGGACCCCTGCAACACATGGGCTCCGAGGCCTGCCCTCTGCAGCCCACCGCAAGGGACAGCAGCTGCTGCCACTGCCGCTCTTCCAAAGACTGAGGAAAAGGGGTCTGAGGATGACCCAAGCCAGGCAGAGACCCAGCACGAGGAGGCCCCCAGCGAGATGACCCCGGGTGCACGTGTAGTAGACAGCAGTGAGGAGCAGAAGCAAACTGCAGCCGTGGCCCTCTGTCAACTGGCGGCCTACAGCCCAGGGAATATCGGGGTGGGCTGTGGGGAGGCCACAGCCCAGGAGTCTGCCTGCCAAGACATGCCCACTCTGAGTTCCACAGAGAGCCAGGGGACTCAGTGTGAGCCCAAGCCCAAAGGTCAAAAGAGGACAAGTCAAAGGGATACAGGAAAAGCCCAGGCAGGAGCTAAGAAGCCCAAGCCAAATGACGCAGCCCCAAGAGTGCTCACTCTGCGCAGAAGGACCCGGGTGTCCTGAGGCTGCCCACGAACACCCTCACCCCGGGGCTCAAGCAGCACCTTCTCCTTGTATTTTTGTCAGACAGGGTCTTGCTGTGCTGCCCAACCTGGCCCCAAACTCAAAAGCACTAGAAGAGGTATGTGCCTAACTGAACCTTCGCTTTTCACCCAATTCTTACAAGTGCAGTTAGGAAGGAAGGAAGAAGGAAGGAGAGAGGGAGGGAGAAGGGAAGGTGGACGGGAGGGAGGGAGGAAAAGGACAGGGTGGGCAAAAGAAAAAGCGTAATCGAGTAATTCAATTCCATTTTTGTAAATGTTAAACATGAATGTTAAAAGGTGTTTTCCAGTTATAAAAGCGTAAGAAGGGCTCACAAGAGATAAGTGAAAAGCCTGGCTTCCATATTTGTGAAATGTACAAAACCAGCAGGCGGCTCTGCTCTGCACGCTACCTTACAGGAGGGTCTTTTAATACTTTAACTGTATAACAAACCATTTTAACTGTGTCAACTGTTTTTCTATTAAGTCTAGCTACACGTTTTGAAATAAATAACAATTACTGGGGAAATACCAGAAACATCACTTTCAACATTATCAAGTATTGTGATTGTTCTGACTAAACAAGCATCAGTAGACTGCTTATAGAAGTAATTTATTTCCACCAAGGAAAAAATGTGGTAAAGGTATGAGCAACTTACTCCATTTGCTTATGATGTCACAGTGAATTTTCTGATTCACCTGGCCTCATCCCTACAATGATGTACATGTTGCTAATTTTCCAATAAACTCATGTGAATTTTAATGACACACAAGATGAAGACAAATATAAATTTGCGGGATCCTTTAGAGTATTTTGCCATAAAACTCACTGAAAAACAGTGAACTGCTAAGACAGCAGCAATTAAACTAAGAAAGTACATATGTATGTGAGTTTCTATCTGTGAGTGTGAAGAATCAAGAACAGGTGCATACAAACCTTTGCCCCCAGGGTCCCTCAAAGACCATTCAGGGGTCCTGAGCCTTGGAGGTTTCAGAGAAAAGTCTCAAGAACCCTGCCTTGCTAGATCTCGGGAGCGGGGATACTCTCCATTCTCATCTCCTACAGTTCATGGCCAGTCACCCGAGACCCTACATTACAACCAAGTTGTAGGCACTGCGCAGGGGAATTCTGTGTGATTACATGATAAATCTTGTCCTGCCAACAGCTCTCAGTTCCTCAGTAGCTGCAATACAGAGGAGGTCCCAATGAAGTTGTCTGCTAACAGCAGATGACAATCTGGAGTAAACATGCAAAAGTACCTGCAATGACCATTGCTAAAACAAAACTGCTGCCATCCCCAGTTGCTTATTTAATATGAACAGGCATCTTACCACTAAGAGCTGAAGATGAAAATGAAAGAAAGTAGGGTTGATACAAACCTCACCTTTGCAAGTAAAAGCAGCACTCACCAGCGTGTTCCCAGTAAAACCAGTCTTGTTGAGCAATTCATTTTTCAAATTCTATCTAGGCAAACTTAAGTAGGCTGCACCTTGTTGCTATGGGATTTGAGAAGTGAAGTCTCCACTCTCAAGCACTACTTTGTGAAGATATAAACAGGGAATAGTTAAGAGATCCCTACACACAGAGTAGGTCACGCCCAGACCAAAATTCTCTGGGAAATGTAGCAAAAAGATGGATTCAGGAAGAACAAAGGTCAAACTGCTGTGAGGGGAAAAATGTCTGTGAAAATTTTGATGGAGGGTAGTGAACAAGGACCCTGTGATCCCTGTGTCCCCTCACCATTACAAAAAGGCAACCTAAGAGTTCTAATCCTAGAGTTGTAACAGAGACAGCACAACACACTTTGAAACTGGTAGAATTTACTTAAAATTCAAATGCCAGGGCTGGGAAGGTAGCTCAGTGGTAGAGCGCTTGCCTTGCATGCATGAGGACCTGAGTTCGATTCCTCAGCACCACATAAGCAGAAAAAAACAGAAGGGGCGCTGTGGCTCAAGTGGTAGAGCGATAGCTTTAAGCTGAAGAGCTGAAGGACAGCGCCCAGGCCCAGAGTTCAGGCCCCACAACTGGAAAAAAAAAAAAAAAAATTCAAATGAGGGATGTAGTGCTTGTCACAACTCTTTTAAGGAACACCTGAAATGCCACTGCTGCAAACTACACCCAAAGATGAGTCTTGGAGAACCAGGCAGTCTGTGGTGCCTTTCAAACCACCACTTACCACTCACCCAAACTTCACAAGTCCATGATGCAAATCTCAACAAGTACACAATAGTTGCTGACCTGCCTTGAATTTTTTATAAGCACCAATGCTTTTTATATGCACCAATATGTGATACCACATTCTTCCCCCACACACAGACACTTCCTAATAATAAGTACCTACAGAAAGTAGAACAAGGAGCTGGGAAGGTGGCTCGGTGGCAGAGCGCTTGCCTTGCATGCATGAGGCCCTGGGTTCGATTCCTCAGCACCACATAAGCAAAAAGAAAAAAGCCGGAAGTGGCGCTGTGGCTCAAGTGGTAGAGCGCTAGCCTTGAGCTGAAGAGCTGAGGGACAGCGCCCAGGCCCAGAGTTCAGGCCCCACAAGCAGACCCAAAAAAATAAATTAATTTAATTAAATTAAAAAAAAAAAAAAGTAGAACAATTCTTCAAGCACCATGCTCCATATCAGGACCCAAAGTCTCACACGGGAAGAAAAGGGTCATCACTATGCACTCAATACTCTGTCAGCTCCCGGCACTCCGAGGACCAGGGGGAAGCTCACCGAGTGTCACCAGAGGGACCTCAGCAGCTAGCATCTCTTGCCTGGCAGAGCATGCAGCGCTGCCCCACCACCCAGGGCGTACTCAGCCTGCAGTTAGGGTCAGAGTTTGTGCTCAATCTGGCCCTCCTCTCCCATGCATGCACAACTTTGGCCAGACAGGGCTCTCCAGCCTTCTTGCTCCTCTCCCCATCTTTCTCACAGGCTGCTTCTTCACAAAACCCTTCCACATTTAATCTTGGCATCTGCTCCTCAAAGACCCAAACAGATGCCACATCACACAAATGTTCGTTGTTGGGTGCTATCACAGAACGTAGCAAAGTGGGCACTCTGAAAATCTCCCTCTACCAAAAAACCACTAAGCTGGCCAAAACCGACAGGGTCAGCTTTTGCAGTACTGACTTACAGCAACCAAGGGATGTTCAACAAAGAATGAGATATATCAGCCAAACTCCCATCAGGTCATATCTGGGATACAGAACAGATGTAAGTGACCAAATACAAAACATGGTCAGTACACAGTCTGGAAAACCGAGAGACAGTGGGCAACACAGGCCTCAGCATGCCACCAAAGCAAATGCCCAGGGGGTCTGGTTTCTGGAGCTCCCCACAATAATGCTCAAAATGCTCCACTTTCAACCAATAGAAAGTTACAATGTATTCAAAGAAACAGAAAAGTACAGTCTGAGGCAGTCTAGACATTAGACTTACTACATTAAGTCAACTGCCTTAAACAGTGCTTTTATAGCTAAAGAAAACCAAGAGAGTACCATCTGAGCAAGTTCAGAATATCAATAATATATGGTTGAAAGCCAGCCCAGGCAGGAAAGTCCATGAGACTCTTATCTCTAATAAACCACCAGAAAACCAGAAGTGGCACTGTGGCTCAAGTGGTAGAGCGCTCGCCTTGAGCTGAAGAGCTGAGGGACAGTGTTCAGACCCCAGAATTCAAGACCCAGAACCGGCAAAAAAAAAAAAAAAAAAAAAATCACAAAAGTCATGATGGCACATAGTTGTAATTCTAACACTTGGAAAGCAGAGGCAAGACAAAGTTAGCAAAGACCCTCTTTCAAAAACAGAAGGGCCAGGCTGGGAAGGTGGCTCAGTGGTAGAGTGCTTGCCCCTCATGCATGAGGCCCTGGGTTCGATTCCTCAGCACCACATAAGTAGAAAAAAGCCGGAATTGGTGCTGTGTCTCACCTTGAGCTGAAGAGCTGAGGGACAGCCCTAGACCCAGAGTTCAGCTCCCACAATCGACAAAAAAAAAAAAGGGCCAAGGAAGGAAATCTATTTGTCATAGTTCTGAAATGCCATCATTTGCTCTCCTCTTCTACTCCTTGACACCCTGTCTTAAAAATTAAAATACTGGGCTGGGAAGGTGGCTCAGTGGTGGAGCGCTTGCCCTGCATGCTCGAGGTCCTGGGTTCGATTCCTCAGCACCACATAAGCAAAAAGAAAAAAAAGCCGGAAGTGGCGCTGTGGCTCAAGTGGTAGAGCGCTAGCCTTGAGCTGAAGAGCTGAGGGACAGCGCCCAGGCCCAGAGTTCAGACCCCACGACCGGACCCAAAAAAAAAAAGAAAAAATTAAAATACTTTCAAATGAACTATGGGAAAAAAGGGGGAGGAAGAGGCTGGGGTATATGCAGCTCAGAGGGCAGTGTACTTCCTAGCAAATACAAGGCTCTGGGCTCACTCTCCAGTACAAGGGAGGGGGAACCCTCTAAAACGAGAGCTTGAGACCAGACTTGCTCAGGCACAAGAAATAGTCAGTGAAGCCGGGCACCGGTGGCTCACACCTGTCATCTTAGCTACTCTGAGGAGCCTGAGATCTGAGGATCATGGTTCAAAGCCAGCCTGGGCAGGAAAGTCCATGAAACTCTTATCTCCAATGAACCACCAGAAAACCGGTGGCTCAGCCGGGAGAACATCGCTCACCTTGAGCTGAAGGGCTCAGCAACAGCACCCAGGCCCACAGGAAAGAAAGAATCAGGGAGCTGAAGGACAGAATAATTGAAATCACTCTATCTGAGAAGCAGGGGAGAGGATAAATAAATGAACCAGAACCACAGCTCAAATGGTAGAGCACCATGAGCACAAAAGCCAAGAGCAGAAAGCCCTGAGTTCAAGCCTCAGTACAGGCACAAAAGACTGGGGAAGGGGGCTGAGAGTGTATGGGGGAGGGGAGGGGAGTGTTGGGTTCAACCTAAGAGACCTGAGAGATACAACCAAGTAACCAACACACCTACAATGGCATCTCAGAGCAAGAGAAGGGTAAGACGCAGGGGAAATGCCTTCAGAAGTTAATAGCAGTATATACCTCAAATTGGATGAAAGATATGAGTCTACACACCCAAGATGCTCAAAACAACACTGATTACTAGTTTTTATTCAAACCAATGTGCAAAATTCTCCATTAAATAAGAATTGCGAGGGAGAAAATAAGAGCCACACTAAATATCCAAATAGATCAGAATGCTTGACTTCAAAAAGCCAAACACTTGCTGGGCACCAGCAGCTCACACCTGTCATCCTAGCTACTCAGGAGGCTGAGATCTGAGGATCACAGTTCAAAGCCAGCCCTGGCAAGAAAACCCAGGACACTCTTATCTCCAATTAACCACCAAAAGAAGTGAAGCTGTGGCTCAAGTGGTAACGCACTATCCTTGAGAACAAAACCTCAAGGACCTTGCCTATCAAGGCCCATAACCAGCACCAAAACAAAAACCTCAAAACACTGGAAAAAATACATAAAATGCAAAACTAGGCACACACATTTTGTCATAATGGTAACAGTAATGAAATACAGTACACCTATTCTTGAATTTAACAGAGGAAATCCTGATGGCCTGCTACCCTACATTAGCTCCTTCAAACCCAGCAGGAGCCCTCCATGACTCACATTCACACTGAAGAAGGATCAAAAACTCTGAAAAAGCTAAAAGGATCAAAAGTAGGACTCGTGAAGATAAGCCCTGGCATCTGAGACACCTGAAGTACCGAAGACCAAGTGGTCTTCAATGAGGTCCTCCAGGAAACAGAGAACACAGACACTTGTTCATTGAAGTAAAGGTCAAGACATAGGCTTACAACACATGCGGGGATGTGGGGAGAGAGAGCACGCGTGTGTGTGTGTGTGTGTGTACACATGCATGCATGCATGTATGCAAGAAGAGGAACTGGCAGAACTCCCTAGAAAGCCATCCAAAGAAAGCACCCCCCTTCAGAACCTTTGCCCCGTGGTAAAGCTGGCCTCCTCAAGGCCATTGCCTTGAAGGTAGATAGAGTAGGAACCTTTGCCTTCCAATCTAACTTCCCCAGGGCCACTTCTTCCTTTTCAGCATGCAACCATGAAGGTTTCCCTGTCCTCTACAACACAAACACAAGTTCTATGTAACAACATGCTCATCTGAATCCCGTCCCCTAGACAATGTCTTTCCAAAGTGTCTGCTTTTGCTTCTCAACTAAATAGAATGCCATATAGGGGACACAACAGCTCAGAGGAGACCACAAAATAGCAGGACTGCTCAACCATGTGCCTTCAACTACAGTTTTATAAAGATAAGACTTTTCTCAGAGGAACGGTGTAAGATCTAAAATAAACACATGCCCAGGTAGTCCACACCTGTAATCTGGCTAACTAGAGGTAGAAGTTCAAGATTTAAAATTAAATTTAAGGGCTGGGAAGGTGGCTCAGTGGTAGAGCGCTTGCCTTGCATGCATGAGGCCCTGGGTTCGATTCCTCAGCACCACATAAGCAAAAAAGAAAAATTTCGGAAGTGGCGCTGTGGCTCAAGTGGTAGAGCACTGGCCTTGAGCTGAAGAGCTGAGGGACAGGGTCCAGGCCCAGAGTTCAGGCCCCACAACCGAACCAAAAAAAAAAAACAAACAATAAAATTAAATTTAAGGGCTGGGAAGATAAGAGTGTTTGCCTTTTATGCATGAGGCCCTGGGATCCATTCCTCAGCACCACATAAGGAAAAAGGCCGGAAGTGGCGCTGTGGCTCAAGTGGTAGAGCGCTAGCCTTGAGCTGAAGAGCTGAGGGACAGCGCCCAGGCCCAGAGGTCAGGCACCAGGACTAACAAAAATAAATAAATAAATACATAAATAAAAACATTTTTTAAGTGAAAACGTAAAAAGCATGCTGCACAGATGCTCAGTAAGCGTTAAGACCTACCATCCCCGTGCCTGCCCTGTGCCTGCCGGACGGACCTCTGCTGATACAACGCTTCACAAGACAGGCCCTACCAGGCACAGGAAAAGCCTACAGCAACTTTCAGTTCCCAAGAAAGGTAGCACCAGGCAGAAGGCCGACTATGAACATGAGCAGTTCATTGACTCTACACCGTGTTTCAAAGCTGCAACAACAGTGTGACACTTTATGGTACCTATGCCTTCCCCTTACTCTAGGGCAGGGGATCAGTTCAATGTGTGATGTCCTGTGACACAAACAAGTGCCAAGGAAGAAGGGACGGGAAGAGCGACAATGGTTGGGCTCCACAGCACGATGGAGTCCGAGACCCTGCTCAACCAAGTCTCAGGCACATCCAGTGCTCAACAGTGGAACTCATCTCTACCGATGCGCCTGAGGACCCGCTGACTCTTGAAGAGGGCCAGACTGCAGCATCCGTGTGAAGTTCACCAACCACCTCTGTATTCAATAGTGAATCACCACCACCCCGTTCCCAGGGGACTGGGCCGACCCTTCCTCACAAGACAGTTTGCCTCTGCTGTACCGATCACAATTCCTCACAAATTCAAGGTAGGAAGAAATGTGATAAACAATCCATTCAGTCTAGGCTATAGAAACAGCTGCTACCTATACTAATACCTGGGAGCTAAGCTCAAGCTGTTCCTCAGTCAGCAGGGACACAAACCAACCCACAATGAGATGACATTCCATACTCATAGGGTGGCTTTTTTTTTCTGGTCATAGGGCTTGGGCACTGCCCCTCAGCTCTTCACTTGAGCCACAGCGCCACTTCCGGTTTTCTAGTGGTTTATTGGAGATAAGAGTCTCATGGAGTTTCCTGCCTGGGCTCACTTTGAACCACAATCCTCAGATCTCAGCCTCTCGTGTAACATTGCTTTTTTTTTTATTTTGGTCATGGGGCTTGAACTCTGGGCCTGGGCACTGTCCTTGTGCTCTTCAGCTCAAGGCGAGTGCTCTACCGCTTATGCCACAGCGCCACTTCCCGTTTTCTAGTGGTTTATTGGAGATAAAAGAGTCTCACGGACTTTCCTGCCCGGGCAGGCTTTGAACCGTGATCCTCAGATCTCAGCCTCCTGAGTAGCTAAGATTACAGGTGTGAGCCACCAACACCTGGCTACATTGCTATTATTTTTAAATAAAGAGAAACAAAAAGCAATGGCGGTGAGGTTGTAGAGAAACTGGAATCCTTGTATATAGATGATAAGAATGTAAAATGGTACAGCCATTAGAAAAGTTTGGCAGTATCTTAAACTGACTTAGCAGTCTCTCTTACAAAACCTTGTACACAAATGCTCACAGGAGTATTATTCACTATAGCCAAAAGGCGAGAACAACTTAAATGTTTGCCAGATGATGAAAGAATAAAATGTAGTAAATGAATACAATAGAATACTATTCAGCTGTAAAAACATCTGGCCTGCTACAAAGTGGATGAACATCAAAAACAATGCCCTAAGTGAAAGAATTTAGACATAAAAGAGCACATATCACAGAGTGCTTATGTGAAATGTCTAGAAAAGGCAAAACAGAGCAGTAGAGAGGGGATCCATTTTGCCCAGGAGTTGGGGAGTTAGGGTGAGTGTCTGCACTCAGGATCAGGGTTTCTACCTGAAGCTATGAAAATGGTAAGTTAAGTTACAGTGCCATTACACAACCCTGAGTGTACTAAAGACCACCTAACTGCACACCTTTCGTGAGTAATAGTTATCCAGTAATGCTGGTTTTGGAAAAACAGAAGACTACACAAACAGAAGTGGTAACCACAGCGGATCTGCACACTCACTTGTAGCGCTTGGGGTAGACAACTTAACTCAGTGCTGGTGAAACAGGACACATGGTCCAGCATCTTTGTTCTGGACAAAAGCCACCTCTGGTGCATCGACTGTGGGATTCACTCAGACAGGTCCTTGAGGCCTCTTCAGACTTCTTTACCTCCCACTCAGAGAGCATCTGCAGCCACCCCAGGGGCTTTCCCCATCAACTCTACGGCAGCAGGCCCCTACCGCCCCATCTTCTGCCTCTGGCTGAGAGCCAGCCTGGCCCGTGGGTCCTTCTGCTTATCCACCACACTGTGCTCCACGGAGGCTGCTGGAGAGCTCTCCAAGCTTTCTACTCTACTCCAGCAGCCTCATCCCAGGGCACCACTGTCACGCAGGCAACACAGGATGTTGCAGGAGCACTGGGTTCAACAGGTGACAGCAAGAGAGTGGAAATCAGCTCTCAAGGTAAGAAAACCAGACGACACAACAGCCCATAGCCCTCCAGACCCAGAATGCAGGGCATCTGCTTAGGGAAGTTCCACAGCTTATCCAAGAGGTCATCAGGAAATTATCAAGCCTGGTATGAGGAAGGAGTCTGGAAGGTGCATCTAATGCACTTTGCTACACTAACACTAGGTCTACAACTGGCCGTGCCAGGGATACAGCTCAGCAGAGCAACGCCATCATGCCACAAAAGGCCTAAGGACAGATTTACGTGTTTCAATTACTTACCCTCTGAGAGTCGCAATGGGAGTAACAGGCCTCGTCTACCAAGTTCAGCAAGTGCCAGACATCCACCATGCCATGCCTTGTCCATCTCCTGAAAACTGAGTTCAGAGTTCTATGGTCAGCTCTCAGTTCAAAGCCCACAGTTTAGCACATAACATAGGCTACCCATGATGCTCTTTTTGAAATAAGACATAGCATGAAGATAAATGTCACACCCAGTACACCTCTCTTCAGAGCTCTCAAAAACAAATCAAAGTCCTGGGTCAGCCCAAGTTCCAACTCAGAGCATCTACCACTGTACCATATGGACCAACACCAAATAAACACCAGCCTCAGAGGGTCTTCCCAAGTCAGCCGTGAGGCTCCAGCTATTCTGCATACCCAACCTCAGCCCGGGGATCCCAGACAATTCAGATGTCATTGATTAAACACAATAAAATGATTCCCATTGTTTACTCATGTGATCAAATTCAAGATTTAAACATCAGAATGAAACCATTTGCCAGGGCTCACAACTGCAATCCTAGCTACTCAATAGACAAATCTGAGGATTATGGTTCAAAGCCAACCAGAGCAGGAAAGTCTGTGAGACTCTTCGCTCCAATTAGCCACCAAAAAGTCAGAAGTGGAGTGGTGGCTCAAGTGGTAGAGCACCAGAGCAAAAAAGCTAAAGGTCAGCACCAAGACCTGAGTTCAGTACTGGCACACAAAAAAATTTATTTTCTAATTAGAATAAAATGGCATTTAGAGATTTTATTCTTGCACTAATGGGGACTGGCACATGGATGTTTTTCTTTTGAGCTACACCTTGCTACGTTACCTGGCTGGCCTAGAGCTTCTGTCTCAGCCTCCCAAGTAGCTGGGCCCACGGCAGACCACATGGCCACCTGAGATAAGGCCTTGCTCTTAGAATTCACAAACTGTATAGACCACGGTAATGACGATTTGCCTTGTGAAGGTTAAAATGTGTTTGTGACTTTAACTAAGTATCACTGTTCCACAATACTGTGAAATACGTGACATTTATGTAATCATCTAATCTCAATTTTTTTATCACAGTGAGGGAAGGGGTGGGTGAGGAGCGATGGGTGACAGTGTTGTCTGACACCTTGTATTCATATGCTGTTTTATAGAATGGGAACTTCTTTATATAACTACTTAAAGATAACAATAAAATGTAAAAAAAAAAAAAAGAATGTCCCTTTAATAGCTCAGAAGCTCTCTTCAGGATGTGGCCTGTTATGATTATTAGTATGAGTGATTATGCTCAGACTGGTCAAGGCTGCTCTGAAATTTCCATTTTTGCTACCAACATAAATATAGAAATACATCTGGCAAAAAGCAAAACAACTGGGGGGCGGGGGGAGGATGGGAAGGGATGGGAAGGGGAAACAAAGGAGGAGGCTACAAAGCTTGATAAGAAATGTACTCATTATCTTGCCCATGTAATTGTAACCCCTCTGTACAGTATTTTCACAATAAAAATAAAAAAATTTTTAAAAAGCAAAACAATTTATAACACCTTTATTAATTTTTGGGGGGGTCAGTCATGGGGCTTGAATTTTGAACATGGGCACTGTCCCTGAGCTCTTCAGCTCAAGGCTAGCACTCTATCACTTGAGCCACGGCACCGCTTCTGGTTTTCTGGTGGAGATAGGAGTCTCATGGACTTTCCTCCCTGGGCTGGCTTTGAACCTCAATGCTCAGATCTCAGCCTCCTGAGCAGCTAGGATGATAGGTGTGAGCCACTGGCGCCCAGCCCATTTCTAAATCTTAATGTCAGCATTTGTAGCCTTTAGAACTTTATTAGAAAGAGAGGCTTGTCCATGAACCTTAATAACATCTGAATAAACATATCCATATGATAACCCAAATACAATACAAGTAATGTCTTTTCTAAAGGGAAAGTGTGTCGCTGTGGCTCCTGCCAGGCAAGGCTGGCAGGAAGGGCGCCTGGTCCTCAATGACAGGAAGACAGGGAGAACCTTCAATCAGGAACTAAAAGCAAGCTCCAGCCCTCAAACTCAATCCAAGAAGCATCCAGAAACACAAAATCCATTGACATAAAAGGCACACAATGATGGGAGCCAAGAGAAGCAGGAAGAAGGGGCCAGGAGGCTCAGGCTCGACTCACCAGGTCCTTCCTCCAACATGCCGCACTGCTATTTTGGCTGAGGATTCAAGAGCAGTAAGATCACGTCTGCCCTCTAAAACTCAGCTATATAAATGATATGTACAAGCTGGTGCTAGTAATCCTCATGCCTACTACTCCGGAAGCTGAGATCAAAACTGCAGTTCAAAGCCAGCCTGAGCAGGGAAGTCTATGACTCTTATCTCCAATTAAGCACTAAAAAAAGCCAGAAGTGTAGCTGTGGCTAAAGTGGCAGAGTGCTAATCGTGAACAAAGATTCTAGGGGGGAGGGGGAGTTTAGTTGTGGAGATGGGAGGGGAGGGATGATAGGGGAAAAACAAAGGAGGAGGCAACAATGCTTGATAAGAAATGTACTTATTACCTTGGCTCATGTAATTGTAACCCCTCTGTATGGTATTTTCACAATAAAAAAAAAAACTTAAAAAAAAAAAGCTCAAAGCCAGGTGCTGGTGGCTCACGCCTGTAATCCTAGCTACTCAGGAGGCTGAGATCTGAGGATCGCGGTTCAAAGCCAGCCCGGGCAGGAAAGACCGTGAGACTCCTATCTCCAATAAACCACCAGAAAACCGGAAGTGGCGCTGTAGCTCAAGTGGTAGAGCGCTCGCCTTGAGCTGAAGAGCTGAAGGACAGTGCTCAGGCCCAGAGTTCAAGCCCCACAACCGACAAAAAAAAAAAAAAAAAAAAAAGCTCAGGACAATGCACAGGCCCTGAGTTCAAGCCTCAAAATTGGCACCAAAAAAAAAAAAAAAATGTAGAGATGCACAAATAGCATAAATAACAGAAACAATGCAAGATTAAACTAGTCAGGATGACTGACACTAGGCCAAGACTACAAGCCAAGAGAAAGGAGTAAAATCTGGAGGAATGGCTCACACCAGGGCCCCACAAAGCCCATGGAGACGAGTAACACCCAAGGGCAGAGAAAGATGCAAAGGAAAACTCCAGAAGAATTTAGATAAAAAGCTCCAGCTAGGATGGGAATGTGGCTTAGTGGTAGAGTGCTTACCTAGCATGCATGAAGCCCTGGGTTCTATTCCTTAGCACCACATACACAGAAAAAGCCAGGAGTGGTGCTGTGGCTCAAGTGGTAGAGTGCTAGCCTTGAGCAAAAAAAGCTCAGGCCCTGAGTTCAAGCTCCACCACTGGCAAAGATTAGATAGATAGATAGATAGATAGATAGATAGATAGATAGATAGATAGATAGATAGACAGACAGACAGATGCTCTAGCTAAGAACACGTGATCATGCCTAAAATCCCAGCTATGCAGGAGATCATAAGTAGGAGGCTAACAGTCTGAGGCCAGCCCAACAAGAATACAAAACTCTACCTAAAAATGACTAAAGCCAAAAAGAAATGGAGAGATAGCTATAGCAGAAGACACCTGTGGAGGCCCAATCCTAATATGGTCACCAAAAAAACCACTAAATGACCAGTGAGTACATACAGCAATACCATAGGGAAAAAAAGAAAAAGAAGCCACTTCAGGAAAACCACTGCCCCAAGGAGATGGGTGTGATCCCAGCCTTGCCACCCACCAAGGCCAGCTTCTGAGAACCCTCTGAGAGAGCAGGGTGGGCTAGCTGCCTTGACCACTGCCCAGGCAGACAGGGAGAGGGACAGCAGCAGCACAGCACCTGTCCAGACCCTCCAGAAAGAGGCTCCAGGATCACAAGCCCATAGAACCCCAACAGAGAATCTGTATTTGCTCCACAAGCAGCCCCAATTAGGAGAGTACTTTCTGCTAGGAATATTTCTACTACACATAGCATTACTTCAACATAGATGCCCAATGTGACATACTGTTTCCTGCACTTGGTAACTGTCACTGAACAGCCCTGAGGCTACACAAGGCAGAGAGACCTGCTACAGAAGGAAACCGACGGGGTTGCTGGCAAGCCTGTCCCTAGAGACACAGGTAGCACACCTGGAATATCCAAAGTGCTGACAGTGCACTTCTGCAGCCAGTCATAGCCACAGAGCATGACAGAACACCGCAGCACCAGCTCCTAAAGTGCCAAGGCAAAGCAGCGTCCTGAACAAGGCCAGAGTCCTGTCACACATAATGTAACAATCCTCAGGGAGGCAGGGGACCAGTCCCCTGCAGCGTCCTGAACAAGGCCGGAGTCCTGTCACACATAATGTAACAATCCTCAGGGAGGCAGGGGACCAGTCCCCTGCCTGGGAATGGTCCCAGGTCAAATTCATCACCACACACACACACACACACACACACACACACACACACACACACACACACACACACACACACACACACACACACACCACGCACACACACCACGCACACACACACACACGCCATGCACACACACACACACACACCATGCACACACACACACACACGCCACGCACACACACACACACGCCATGCACACACACACACACGCCATGCACACACACACACACACGCCACGCACACACACACACACGCCATGCACACACACACACACACACGCCATGCACACACACACACACACACACACACACACACACACACACCATGAACTCTCAGATCAGAATGCCCTTTTAAAACACTAAAACAGGTGGCTCAGTGGTAGCACGCTTGCCTTGCATGCCTGAGGCCCTGGGTTCTATTCCTCAGCACCACATAAGCAAAAAGAAAAATGCCGGAAGTGGCGCTGTGGCTCAAGTGGTAGAGCGCTAGACTTGAGCTGAAGAGCTGAGGGATAGCGCCCAGGCCCAGAGTTCAAGCCCCACGACCAGACCCAAAAAAACAAACAAAAAAAAAAAAAAAAAACACTAAAACATGGGCTGGGAAGGTGGCTCAATGGTATAGAGCTTGCTTTGCATGCATGAGGCCCTGGGTTTGATTCCTCAGCACCACATAAGCAGAAAAAGCCAGAAGTGGCGCTGTGGCTCAAGTGGTAGAGCGCTAGCCTTGAGCTGAAGAGCTGAGGGACAGCGCCCAGGCCCAAGAGTTCAGGCCCCAAGACCAGCATAAATAAATAAATGAACAAACAAATAAATAAAACTTGAGCTGGGCACTGGTGGCTGTAATCCTAGCTACTCAGAAGGCTGAGATCTGAGGATCTTGGTTCAAAGCAAGCCTGGGAAGGAAAGTCCATGAGACTCTTATCTCCAATAAACCACCAGAAAACCAGAAGTGGTGCTGTGGCTCAAGTGATAGAGCACTCGCCTTGAGCTGAAGAGCGCAGGGTCAGTGCCCAAGCCCAGGGTTCAAGCCCCACGACCAATCAAAAAAAAAAAAAAAACACTAAAATTTGCAGGGCACCAGTGGTTCACGCCTGTAATCCTAACTACTCAGGAAGCTGAGATCTGAGGCTCACGGTTCAAAGCCAGCCCAAGCAGGAAAGTCCATGAGACTTTGATTAATCTCCAATTAACCACCAGAAAACGAAGTGGTGCTGTGGCTCAAGTGGTCGAGCACTAGCCTTGAGCTGAAGAGCTGAGGGACAGTGCCCAGGTCCTCGCAACCGACAAAGAAAAACAAAATAAAAGTGTACAAGAGAAGGTGGCTCAGTGGTAGAGCACTTGCCTTGCATGCCTGAGGCCCTGGATTCCATTTCTCAGCACCACATAAGCAGAAAAAGCCTGAAGTGGCGCTGTGGCTCAAGTGGTAGAGCGCTAGCCTTGAGCTGAAGAGCTGAGGGACAGTGCCCAGGCCCAGAGTTCAAGCCCCACGACTGACACACACAAAAAAAAACCTAAACTAAAATTCCAGTGAACATTGACTCCAGGCCTCTGTCACAAGTGCCCCCCTCGACAGCTGCAGCACCACAGGCTTGTGGCCATACTACAGATGGAGCACCCTTTCATCACAGAAAGCTCTGTCTACAATGCAGACCCAAGTTCACACCGAAGAATGAAAATCCTGTGTACACAGGTTCCACACTAGCTTCACTTCTTCCTAAAGTTTAAATATAACCATGTTGACAATAGCAACACACAAGATGACCAAAATTGCCAAGTTTAACTTCAAAAGGTAAGAATAGGTTTGGGGTTTTGAAGAACAGCTCGACTGAAAGGGGATGTAACAGGACCAAGAGCAATGCTGCAGCTGTGCCCGAGTGTGAGAACGAACCTGAAGCAGTCCAGCACAGACCCCACCACGTCGTCTGCCAGCTCTTTGGGAAGCCTTCCAGCCATCCTGCCAATTCTGGAAAGAAAAGCAACAGTTCATCAGACACACATGCTCATTCCAGCCAGCCCTGCCCAGCAACCACTCTATGTGTCAGGGAGGAGCAGGCAGCATCGTACCCCACAGTAATGTGGGCATTGAGTCCATTACTAATGGTTACGAGCCACCAGCACAGGAGCACCAGGTGCTTGCTATAAGCTCCAATTCCGGCTGTTCACCTGGCGGGGGGGGGGGGGGGGGGGCCCACAACCCCCCTTCCACAAGAAACACTTTTGGCTCTCAATGATGTCGGGGGGTGGGGAGCCCACACAGGGCAGAGAGAGTCCTGAAGTCAAACTCACAGGAAAGGCCCTCTCAACCTAATCTCATACCAAGCCACACTGATTACGGGCTGAAACTTAGCACTGCTGATTTGAATGCCCTTTGGCCCGTGGGGAGCTCCAAAATTATGCGGTCCCAGTGGAACCTATAGATAGAAAAGCCCCCGCTGACCCGTACTTGCCAGCCCTTTCCACAATGGAGCCTCACAGACAACTTAAAACTATACATCTATACCTGCAGAACTCACAATCGCACTAGAACCTAAAACTCACATCTTAAAATTAAGTTATAAAAGAAGAAATATGACCTAAAAAACAGTCATTCTATCTTTTGAGAACCTGTAAGGAGTATGAAGCTCTCAAACCCCATGTGAAGTATTTTTGTGGGTTTTTTTGGGGTCCGGTCGTGGGGCCTGAACTCTGGGCCTGGGCGCTGTCCATCAGCTCTTCAGCTTAAGGCACGCTCTACCACTTGAGCCACACTCACCACTTCCGGCTTTTTTCTTTTTGCTTATGTGGTGCTGAGGAATGGAACCCAGGGCCTCAGGCATGCAAGGCCAGCGCTCTACTGAGCCCCCTCCCCAGCCCTGTGTGAAGTTTTTAAGGACACTGAGATACAGGCCTGTCCCTCTCCTAGGACGTCACTTTGCTCCTCGCAAGGCACCAGCACTTACCCTTTGGCTGCAGACCACCGCACCACCGTGTCATTGTCCTTCAACCCAACCAGAAGCTGTTCTGTAACAACCAGAACATGAGCTATCAGCCTCAGTAAATTCTTTCTTTCTTTTTTTGGTTGGTCATGGGGCTTGAACTCTGGGCCTGGGCGCTGTCCCTCAGCTCTTCAGCTCAAGGCCAGTGCTCTACCACTTGAGCCATAGCACCACTTCCAGTTTTCCAGTGGTTTATTGGGGATAATAGTTTCATGGTCTTTCCTGCCCAGGCTGGCTTTGAACCGCGATCCTCAGATTTCAGCCTCCTGAGTAGTTAGGATTACAGGCATGAGCCACCGGCGCCCAGCTTCCTCTATTTTTTTTTTTTGGGGGGGGGGTCCGGTCGTAGGGCCTGAACACTGTCCCTCAGCTCTTCAGCTCAAGGCTAGCGCTCTACCACTTGAGCCACAGCGCCACTTCTGGCTTTTTCTGTTTATGTGGTGCTGAGGAATCGAACCCAGGGCCTCAGGCATGCAAGGCAAGCGCTCTACCACTGAGCCACCTTCCCAGCCCAGCTTCCTCTATTTTTAAATGAACCCAGGAAACCCATTTTTGTTACTGTTCCTAATGGAATCCCATCAGAGAAGTCAACCAGGTGAAGAAGGCCCAGTGCAAGATGAAGGCTAAGGGCAAAGCAAAGGCTCAGAACAAGGGTCTGCCCCAGCACATTGGAAGGGAGGCTGAGGACAGCTGAAGCAGCTGGGGACCTCCAGGCAGCGTCTGAGCCTGCTCCTGCAGGATGGGCCCTCAAAACCCAGTAACCCTCAAAACACCTTGGCCATAGGACACCAGAAGCCCCAGAAAACCTGGGAGAAAAAGAAGGGGAGTAGGATTTGAGACAAGCCAACAAAAGGGCAATGACGAAATATGCCTGCAGTGATGATCAGAGAGCAACAAGGAGGAGGCCAAGGGGCTCCGTATGGGATGGTGGCGTTCTGAACGGCCTTGAGCAACCCAGGGAGGGCACCAGATGTCACATCACAGCAACAAGGAAAGGGGAACCTGGGCAGCACATGAGGGCGATCTGTAGTCTAGGTGGAAACCTGCCCTGAAGGAGCAGATAGGTCAGCCTGGCCCAGCCCTCTCAGCCAGGGTCCCCATAGGAAAGAAGCATTAGGGAGTAGCAGAAGGATACAGAGCGGAAGGTGGGCAGAAGTCTCCATTGTGTGACTAGAGTACTGGGTCAACCTCCCCACGGTAGGAGCTTCAGGAGTTGAGATGCCACTGGGGGAAACATGAAAGTGCTACAGATTCAAGAACCAAGTGCCCACCTCAACTACCCTGAGAGCCCTAGCTCCCCAGAGGTGTGCAGAAAGAAGTGTGACACAGCTGAGAGCTAGGGGGAGCCTAAGGCTACTAGGGAGCAACCCGTCCACGGAGAGGACAGGCCACTGGCCATATGTTCAGTGAAGGTACCAATATGGGAGGGAAACGGAGGAACAGCCCAGGCAGGGTCCCAAGCCCCACCTACCTATCACACTCTCCACCCCTTCTGGGATGTCATAGTCCTCCTCAGCATCAGAAGCCACGCTGTCAGTCGGTGCCTTCTGCTCACTTTGATCCTGGGTGCAGAGCTTCAGATTGGCAGCCAAAGACCGGCTGCCACGCTGATACCTATGTAAAACAAAGCACACTCAGGTAAGCTAGTACAGCCTGAACCTACAATCAAATTTCTTGGTGATTCAAGTCATCAGTTTGGCTGAGGATCTGGCTTAGTAGTAGAGTGCTTGCCTTGAATGCATGAGGCCCTGGGTTTGAATCCTCAGCACCACATAAGCAGAAAAAAAGCCAGAAGTGGCCCTGTGGCTCAAGTAGTAGAGTGCTAGCTTTGAGATGAAGAGCTGAGGGACAGTGCCCAGGCCCAGAGTGCAGACCCCACAACTGACCAAAAGAAAGAAAGAAAGTAAAACCTAAGTATATTACCAATTATAGAATTGGTAAGTACTATTATAGAATTGTATGATCAGTTATAGAACTGTATTGCCAATTATGTGTAAGGACTTTAAATTATAATCCGTCCCCCATGAATGTCCCCAGTACTTATGAGCATGAATGTGACATGTCTAGGTAGATCTGGATGCTTCCAGGTGGCCCTCCCAAGTATGAGTTAGCCTCATCCAAACAACTCAGCTCAACAGAATAAAACACTGTCCTTCCTGTCTGTCTGTCAGCTTGACTAGAGTACCAGTTCCTCTGTGTCCCCAGCCTGCTTCCTACCCCTGCAGACCTCGGATCTCACCAAGCTGCCTAACTGTGTGTACTGATTCCTTAGGCTGACTGTGGGAATGGATACATCACTCACAGCTGGCACTCTACCATCTGAGCCATACCTCCCGTTCTGGCTTTTTGATGGTTACTTGCAGGTAAGAGTCTCTAAGGTTTTTCTGCCCAAGCTGGCTTCAATCTGTGATCCTCAGATTTCAGCCTCCTAGATAGGTAGGATTATAGGCATGAGCTACTGGAGCCTACCCAATAAGCTCTTAGAGTGAACTGTATACTAAATACCCAAGAAGTATCTGAACCACAACATATTTCTGTAAAATTTGCTGCCATTTGCAACAAAGTTTAACCAACTGAACTTAAAATATGGCTTCCCAAATCATACTTCAAATATAGCTTCCCAAATCATATTTCAAGTTACACTTGAAATAAACAGAACTGAAGGTTACTAAAAACACACATCCTAAGAACATTGCCAGAGTCTGTGCCACAGAGCCAGCGATTCAAAACCACTGATCACACCCAGCACCATCTTTACCACAAGCAAAGACATTCTACATCCGGCTTTCAGACCCATCACAAATCAAAAAGGAGCTTCCGGCTAGGACTGTGGCCTCGCGGTAGAGCGCTCGCCTAGCATGCATGAAGCCCTGGGTTCCATTCCTCAGCACCACAGACACAGAAAAGGCCGAAAGAGGCGCTGTGGCTCAAGTGGTAGAGTGCTATCTTTGAGCAAAAGAAGCTCAGGGACAGCGCCCAGGCCCTGAGTTCAAGCTCTAGGACTGGCAAAAAAAAAAGAAGCTCCCCCAGTGACCACATCCTGCACATGAGCAACAGGGAAGACCAAAGCAGACTTCTCTCGTCACCACTCCAGCTTCAGCTAGTATAACTGTAAGACCTATATATAACCAAAAGGAAAATCACTCCTTTCACAATGAGAAACACTTCAGAAACTAAAGAAAAATTAACTCAGAAGACAGGTTTTCCCATCAGCCCATGCGGCCGTCCCCACCTGGGTAAGAGCCTGCCCCCTGACCCTGACTCACCTCCACGTTGCCACCTTCGGCTTCAGGAAGGTGAGCCCAAGACGCTGCACAAGCTTCACGCCCAGCTTCCGCAGCCGGGTCTGGCTGCACTCGGGGAGTCTGCATCTGTCAAGGCACTGGAGCACAGTGCTGGCTGCAAACAAGAGCGTGTGACTCAGCAGAGACCAAACTCACCCCGTATCCAATACAACCAAGTCCACAGGCAGGTGATGGCTAAGAAATACTGAGCACCAGAGCCCTGACCTACAAAACCCCCTTTTTCCAGGGTTTCTATCAAAAGCAGGATGGTAGAACCCACTGAGTCACTCAGCACAATGCAGGAACGGTGACAATGACAGAAAAGGAGGCTGGGCCCAGGTGGGGAGTATGGTGGAAAGGTCTCACATAGGCAGCAGCCTGTCAGGACCCTGTGCTACACAGGCCAGTCAGACCTGGGAGTAGCCAAGGCCAAGAGAGCACAAGGACGGCATTCTATGGACAGCCATAAAGGCCCAGGACAGAAACATAGGCCTAGCTCTCAGAAATGGGCTTGAGGTAAAACAGACCGTACAAGGGAGAGGAGGACACAGAGAAGTCAGGATGGAACCAACAGAGCAGATGAGAGGACAGGGACCCGGTGGCAGGGGAAAAAGGAGGCGGAGCACAGAAGGAGGGAGGGAGGACTAGAGGTTAATGGGGATGGGAGGGGAGAGGAGGTGGCAGGAGGGGACGGGGAGACAGGGAGTAAAGTCAACGGGGAAGTGGCCGCTACAGGACCCCGGCAGGCCAGTGGCAACTGTGAACAAGACACAGCAATAAGGCGCTAAGAGCCTGGATCTCCAGTACAGAAACGTCAGCAATTTCCTGTATTTCAAATAACTAATAAAGTTTGCCAAAAGTCCCACTTACCAAGACACACAAAACAAAAAAACCTAAGGGCTATGAGAGCATCTAAATACACCAAATTAGATTCCTACACTACGGATCAATGTTCAGGGACCATATGCAGAACATACTGACATCATACCAGAAAACTGACATCACTAATTCACCTTACCATAAGGTAGACAGTCTTCACGTTTTCCATGCTTAAATATTTGAGCCTGAAAAAGAAGGTGAACATCAAAATGTTATAAATACAAATGTACAGTTTTAAAAAAAATAAACTATCATGCCAGGCACTGCTGGCTCACGCCTGTCATGCTAGCTACTCAGGACGCTGAGATCTGAGGATCGCCGTTCAAAGCCAGCCCGGGCAGAAAAGTCTGTGAAACTCTTATCTCCAATAAACCACTAGAAAACCAGAAGTGGTGCTATGGCTCAAGTGGTAGAGCGCTAGCCTTGAGCTGAAGAGCTGAGGGACAGCGCCCAGACCCAGAGTTCAAGCCCCACAACCAACAAAAAATAAACTATCACAACAGCTTATTGCATCCTATAGAATTTACTGTGAACACACATCTCCTAACAGCAAGAGGACTACTAGAGATTGGAGAAGGAACTTTCCCACAAGTCCCTTAGAACAAGGGTACAACTGATGGAGTCAAACCCTCTGAGGGAAATCTGCTCCAAACATGCAGTGTGTAGACTGAGCTAGGCATCAAGGAGGAAGCAAGAGAGCCTCAGAGAGGTCCGAGTTATCTGTGCAAAAGTAAAAATGCCAAGGACTAAACTACCCACACAACAAACAGCAAGGAGACAAAGGACTCCTTCCTCAAGAGCACTAGTCAACACGGAAGAACATCTGTCCCACCCTCACAAGCACAAGCAACAAGCACAGGCCGCAGTCTCTGACAGGGTCGCCCTCCCTGAAACCACAGCTGTTTGCGCATGTGCACCACTCACTGCTCTGCAAGAACCTGCTGGCTACCACCAAAGAGTGTCCCAGTCTCACTGGGACACTGGCTCTCACTGGGACAGTGACTCCAGTGGACACTGATTCTCACTGGGTAACTGCAACACTGGGTCTTGCTGGCACACTGGCTCTCACTGGGTCACTGGGTCTCACTGGACACCAATTCTTACTTTCTGAGTTCTCAGTTGGGAAATTTATTTCCAGTTTGATGCCTGGTAGACAAGCGTAATTCTGAGTCTCCAAAACACTTAACCAAAAATTCCTAAGACTTAGTTCATCTACAAAACAGCAAATACATTTTTCCTCTGGGGGACAGTAACTTGAAGCAGAAAAGTCCTTAAGAGCCAGGCGCTGGTGGTTCACGCCTATAATCCTAGCTACTCAGGAGGCTGCAATCTGAGGATCTCGGTTCAAAGCCAGCCCGGGCAGGGAAGTCTGTGAGACTTCTTTTTTTTTTTTTTTTTTTTTTTTTGTCGGTCGTGGGGCTTGAACTCTGGGCCTGGGCGCTATCCCTCAGCTCTTCAGCTCAAGGCAAGCGCTCTACCACTTGAGCTATAGCGCCACTTCCGGTTTTCTGGTGGTTTATTGGAGATAGGAGTCTCACGGTCTCTTCTGCCCGGGTTGGCTTTGAACCGCGATCCTCAGATCTCAGCCTCCTGAGTAGCTAGGATTACAGGCGTGAGCCACCAGCGCCCGGCTGTCTGTGAGACTCTTATCTCCAATAAACCACAAGAAAACCGGAAGTGGCGCTGTAGCTCAAGTGGTAGAGCACTCACCTTGAGCTGAAGAGCTGAGGGACAGTGCTCAGGCCCAGAGTTCAGGCCCCATGACTGACAAAAAGAAAAAAGAAAAAGAAAGAAACAAAGAAACGGAAGAAAGAAAGAAACAAAGAAAGAAAGGAAGGAAGGAAGGAAGGTCCTTAAGATTCCATTATCGAAATAATCATCAAAAAGCTGTGCTGGAGGCACAACTTAAATGGTAATTCACCAGCCAAGCAAGCTAGCTGAGCAAGTAAGCCTCAGTACAACACAAAAATAATTACTAAGCCGGGCGCCAGTGGCTCACGCCTGTAATCCTAGCTACTCAGGAGGCTGACATCTGAGGATCGAGGTTCAAAACCAGCCCGGACAGGAAAGTCCGTGAGACTCTTATCTCCAATAAACCACTCAGAAAACGGGAAGTGGCGCTGTGGCTCAAGCAGTAGAGTGTTCACCTTGAGTTGAAGAGCACAGGGACAGTGCCCAGGCCCAGAGTTCAAGCCCCATGACTGACAAAAAAAAAAAAAGATAGAGTGGAGAAAATTTTGAAAAACAATCTGGCCAGCTAAGAAAAAGTTTAAAGCTGTGAACAAGAAAGACACAGTGGGGGCTGGGAAGGTGGCTCAGTGGCAGAGTGCTTGCCTTGCATTCATGAAGCCCTGGGTTCAGTAACTCAGTACCACGTAAGCAGTAAAAGCCGGAAGTGGCGCTGTGGCTTAAGTGACAGAGCGCTAGCCTTGAGCTGAAGAGCTGAGGGACAGTGCCCAGGCCGAGTTCAGGCCCCACAACTTGTTTCCCCCCCCAAAAAAAGGACACAGTGGCTAAAGTAATTAGTGTCATTTATATACTTAGTGCCATTATACTTAGAGGAGGAGTCCAATGGTGTCATAAGTTCTTCAAAAAACTAACAAGCCACTTAATAAAATGAATGCTAGGAAGATGAAACATTCTAAGGGAGAGGGCAAAAGCCAAGGGAAGAAGACACTAATGGAGGAAGAAAGGGTGCGCAAACATAGTCATTATATTCATTGTACATTGTGTAAAAATGGAACTACATAGCTTGGGGGTAGGGATGAGATGGGGAAAGGCAAAGGAAAA
The DNA here is from genome assembly GCF_024711535.1 of Dipodomys merriami. Lineage (NCBI taxonomy): Eukaryota > Metazoa > Chordata > Mammalia > Rodentia > Heteromyidae > Dipodomys > Dipodomys merriami. The sequence goes on from NW_027206383.1 coordinate 326,456, forward strand.
CAATGCAAGGGTGGCACTGATCTCATAATCTGACTTCTGGAATCAAAACCCCTTTATACAACTATAATTTAAAAATGTATTTTTGCCAGGCACCGGTGGCTCATGCCTATAATCCTAGCTACTCAGGAGGCTGAGATCTGAGGACTGTGGTTCAAAGCCAGCCAGGGCAGGAAAGTCTATGAGCCTCTTATCTCCAGCTAACCGCCAGAAAACCAGCATTGTGGCTCCAGTGGTAGAGGGAGCACTAGCCTTGAGGTGAGAAGCTCAAGAACAGTGCCCATGGAAGTGGCACTGTGGCTCCAATGGTAGCACTCGCCTTGAGCTGAAGAGCTGAGGGACAGCGCCCAGGCCCAGAGTTCAAGCCCCACAACCAACAAAAAACAAAACAAAGCACAGTCTCTCACTTTGCCAGGCGCCAGTGGCTCGTGCCTGTAATCCTAGCTACTGAGGAGGCTGAGATCTGAGGATCACGGTTCAAAGCCAGCCCAGGCAAAAAAGTCCGTGAGACTCTTATCTCCAATTAACCCAGCCTTGAGCTGAATTGCTGAGGGACAGCACCTAAGTCCAGAGTTCAAGCCCCAGGACTGGGGGGAAAAAAGTATAAGCTTATTTGTAAGATTCTCCTTTGAGAGCCTTAGGGAGTATCCCGCTCACACAGGGCCACCTAGGGCAGCACTTTCCTAGGTTCAGCTACCTTGCACTCCAATGTAGCAATAGTCCAAGAGAGCCAAGCACTTGTAAAGATGATGGCAGAACTTAGATCATCCTAAGAGTTGTGGGGACATGGAAGCATTCAAATGAAGACCAGGAACCTAGGCGAAGTGTGGCAGTCAGGACCCCTACAGCCAGCCCGAGTCGGGCAATGTAAGAAGATGCAGTGAAGACCCCAGGATGCTGAAAAAGTCAGGACTGAGAAACACCTATCCAGGAAAAATGCAGGCAGAGAGGAACTAGTCTGAGAGAGGTCACGTGGGTTACAGAAGGCAAAACCACTGGGTGGAGCTTCCCAAGCCCTTGGCGATCAGAGCAGGCCAACTCATGTCCTGGATTCCAGATTTCATATGTGTCTTGCTTTGGTCTTATTCCTCCTTTTCTTCCCTTTGGGAATAGGAATATTTCATCTGTGTCTTGGTATATTAGAGGCAGGATCTCATAGCGAGGAGTTTTTCTTTAGAAGAGATTTTGAATTTGGACTTTTGAACAATGTTGGAACTGTTAAAATGTTAAAATGAGTGTATTTCCATTCTGAGATGCCCTTAAGCCTTTGGGACAGGAGGTAAACGCCGCAGCTGAATATGAAATGTCCCCCAGGCTCACATTTAATGAAATGTCCCCCAGGCTCACATTTACAACCTCTGGTCCTCAGCATTTGGTACATTTTGAGAACTGAGGCTTGGCTAGAGGGAATACGACAGTGGAGGTGGGTCCTTAGGCTTGGCTAGAGGGAATACGACAGTGGAGGTGGGTCCTTAGGCTTGGCTAGAGGGAATACGACAGTGGAGGTGGGTCCTTAGGAGTATCTTGTCCTTGGCCCTTTCCTGCCTCACTGTTTCTGAGAACGTAAACTGCTCTCCCGCCCCCCAAGATGGACCGAATGCTCTCATACTCTAAGCTAAAATATGTCTTCCTTCTTCAAGTTGTCTCTGTCAGGTATTTGGCCACAATGACATTAGATGTAACTATGTCAGAGGCCAAGTGCTCAAGGATCACTGCAAAGCTGGAGGTGGCAGGAGTGGTGTGAAGGGAGCTAAATCAGCAAGCATGGGGCTAGCAAACTAACAGAAGAGACTAACCAAAGCTGGGCGCCGGTGGCTCACACCTGTCATCCCAGCTACTCAGGAAGCTGAGATCTGAGGATCACGGTTCAAAGCCAGCCTGGGCAGAAAAGTCCGTGAGACTCTGATCTCCAATAAACCACTAGAAAACCAGAAGTGGCACTGTGGCTCAAGTGGTAGAGCGCTCGCCTTGAACTGAAGAGCCTAGGGACAGCGCCCAGGACCAGAGTTCAGGCCCCAGGACCAACAAAAAAAAAAAGCAGAAGAAACTGACCAGCATGACAAAGAGGCGGGTCATGGCGGGGAGGGGGGAGGGGAACACCCTCAAACCGGCACCATGTAGGCCCTCTCTGGAAGGAAGGTCACATTGGGAAAAACTAATCTTTTAATTGGGACAGAATAAAAAAATGTCACTTTAGCCAGGCACCAGTGGCTTACACCTGTAATCCTAGCTACTCAAGAAGCTGAGATCCGAGGATCTCAGTTCAAAGCCAACCTAGGCAGTAAAGTCACTGAGACTCTTATCTCCAGCAAACTACTAAAAAGAAGCCAGGGGCTGGGAAGGTGGCTCAGTGGTAGAGTGCTTGCCTTGCATGCATGAGGCCCTGGATTCCATTCCTCAGCACCACATAAGCAGAAAAAGCCAGAAGTGGCGCTGTGGCTCAAGTGGTAGGGCGCTAGCCTTGAGCTGAAGAGCTGAGGGACAGCGCCCAGACCCAAAGTTCAGGTCCCATGACCAACACAAAAATAAATAAATAAAAAATGACAAGAAGCCAGAAGTGGAACAAGTAATACAGCATTAGCCATGAACAGGGATACGGACAGCACCTAGGCCCTGAGTTAAAGCCTAGGATGAGCACCAAAAAAAGCCTTTCTAGAGGCTGGGAATATGGCAGACCCTGAATGCATGCCTAGTATACACAAAGATCCTGGTTTGAGCTCCAATACCTCCAAAAAGAAATTAAAAAAAAAAAAGGAGGTATGAACTAGTGACAGACTGTGTGACCTAGGTTCATCCCAAGAATTGTGAAATAAAATTTAAAACTAAGTAGAAAAGTGAGCAAACTTCCTCGTACTCAGCCCAACTGCTAGACAGAGGAGGCAGAACCAGCCAGCCTTGTAGCCACTCAGGCTACTACTGCCTCCCCTAGTCTGTGAAGACAGGACGATGGAAATGCCTACGTCACAGAGCCACTCTGATACCTGACACATGCCTCCTCTGCTTCCACTTTTAAATATATTCACCAGAGACCAGAACACAGAATCTCTCTCTCTCTCTCTCTCTCTCTCTCTCTCTCTCTCTCTCTCTCTCTCTCTCTCACTCTCTCTCTCTGGGTCATAAGGCTGAAACTCTGGGCCTGGGCGCTGTCCCTCAGCTCTTCAGCTCAAGGCTAGCGCTCTACCACTTAAGCCACAGTGCCATTTCCGGTTTCCTGGTGGTTAGCTGAAGATAGGAGTCTCGTGCACAGACTTTCCTGCCTGGGCTCGCTTTGAACCTCAATCCTCAGATCTCAGCCCCCTGAGTAGTTAGGGTAGGCCCCTGGCTTTTGTTTTTTTTGGGGGGGCGGGGATACTGGGGTTTTAACTCAGGACCTGACAGTCCCTGAGCTTCTTTTGCTCAAGGCTAGCATTCTACACCACTTGAGCCACAGTATCGGGGCTTCATGCATGCTAGACAAGCACTCTATCACTGAGCCACATTCCCAGCCCTACCAAGTCAACTTGGACATACTCTTTTTTTGTTCAAGAACTATGCTTCACTAGAGTTGGTCTATGTGAAATACAAATTAAAAGTTAACTTACTTTATATAAATTCAAACATAACCAATACATTTATTTTACAAGTGTTATCTATTTAAAGTGCAAATACCTCTTGAGCAGAAATACTGGGATATTCACATTAGGGTCAGAAAACACCAAAACCCACACAGTTCTCGAACCACTAGGATAAGGAAGTCCACATTATGAGTGAGGAGAAGCTAATTATTCTTGGAGAATGCAAGAGAAAAGGACACCCTGGCCACGGCTACCTCCTCCAGGTGCTAGATGTCCCACTGAGGTAAAGCTGGGACACAGGCTGTTGGAATGTCGGCCTGGGAGGCAGTGACAGGCACCCAGGCATCTTGAAAGGGGAAAAGATGGGTGTGATCATACAGGTGCTAAGCCAGGCCATGCTGGTAATGCCCACTTCCTGATTAGCAGGTTACTCTTGCAAATAGACAGTTCAAATGGCAACCACAAAGTTACCCTAATCAGCACATTTCCTAGCACTCCTGCAGAGTCCCGCCCCTACCCTAGCAGGTTTCCAGCTTCAGCCACGTAAGTGGCTCCCAAGCCCTTGCACCCTCAAGCCAGGATCTCTGGGTCACTGGCTCTCCAGATGTTACGCCAACAGGATCAGCTGCCACACCATGAGAAACAAGCCGGCTATGATCGAAGTCCCAGCTAGCCCTGCCTTGGAGGTGGCTACCACGTGACATTCCACCAGGACTCAGTATCAGAGGGGCACAGCCATTCCCATACCTGGCTCTCTAAGGACCTGCAGAATCCCAGGCACAGGTCATTCACGGCACAGGCTTTGGAGTGGGTTGTTCCATGAAAAGAAGAAAACCCTCCTAAGGAAGCAGGGGAAGCAATGGAATTTCACCTAGTAGACAAGCAATACTAGGACATCTTCTGGGACAAAAGCAAGACAATTAGGGCCAGCTTGACAAACACTACCCTGACAGCAATGTGGAAAACATAGGGAAGGAGATGAAAATTGAAAATAAAAGTTGTAGGAAAGCCAAGCACTGTGGCTCACACCTATATTCCAGTTTGAAGCCAGCCCAGACAGTAAAGTCCATGAGACTTTTATCTCCAATAAACCACTCAGAAAAACTACTCAGAAGTAGCACTGTGTCTCAAGTGGTAGAGCACTAGCCTTAAGAGAAAAAAAAGAAAAGAAAAAAAGCCCAGGGACAGTGCCCAGGCCCTGAGTTCAAGCCCCAGGACTGGCATCCAAAGACTAGGTGGGGAGGGCGAGACAACAGCACTCTAGTCTTCTAGTCTTATTCACTAAATAAAAGAATTTGAGCTGGGCACCAGGGGCTCATGCCTGTAATCCTAACTTTTTAAGAGGCTGAGATCTGAGGGTCATGTTCAAAGCCAGACTGAGCGGGAAAGTTCCTAAGACTCTTATTTCCAATTAACCACCAGAAATCTGGAAGTGGCACTGTGGCTCAAAGTAGTAGAGCACTAGCCTTGAGAAGAAAACATCAGAGACAGTGCCCAGGCTCTTGAGTTCAAGTCCCACAACCACCAAAAAAAAAAAAAATCTAAATAAAAGATTATAATTCAGGTAGTGGCAAGTTGTCAGGAGAACATTTCTTAAAACTGGTCACTGGTGCCCTGGCACAGTACACTTGTAACAGTCTCCGCACTGTGGGGACACCAGCCCCTACAGACCTGCATGTGTGCGTGCATCATGTGTACGTGCATGTATCCGTGTACCCATGCATGCATGCATGCACGCGCCCGCCCTCCCCCACACATACACACTGGCAGCAGAGTCCAGCTGCCCACCACTGCCCAGAGTAAGGGAATCCAACACTGCATAGCTTCATGGTAGAGAACTGCTCTGGAAGTTTCCAGCTGCATCCCCAAGAGGACAGGGTGCACACTCTCAGCACAGTCATCCCTCGCTGTATCACAGTTCACTTATTGTGGCTTCATAAGGCACACTTTTTAAATATGCAAATAGTCCTCCCTCACCTATCGCAGGTGTTACATGCCAAAGACCCTCACTGTGGGTGCAAACATGCCAAGCAGCCATAAGTGAACCACAGTATAGTAAGGGAGGACTATCCAACACTGCTACCTCACAGATTCTCCCTGTTGCAGGGGTCTCTGGAACGTAACCCTGCTAGGTAAGGGATCACTGTATATTCTCAGTATACTCTCTAACATGCAGAGAAAGTCATAAAGTTAGTGATTCTCTATGAAGGAGCCAGGAGAAAAGAGGGGCAATCAATAGGACAAGGACTTTGTGTATTCCTGTCTTCTCACATAAAGTAAAGAATCGTCCCACACTCAGGAGGCTGAGGGGAGAATGGCAAGTTCCAGGCCCACCCAGGCTACAATGCAATGCAAGGACCACCCACCAATCCCTCAGTGCCTGTCAGTGCATGTGCCAGAGAGCAGTGAAACCCCAGACTAATCAAGCAGAAGATGCTCATCGTTAGGTTGTCTTAAGAATGCATAGCGAGGGGCTGGGGGTTTAGCCCAGCGGAAGGGCGCCCGCCTGGCGCGCGCAAGGCCCTGGGTTCGGTTCTCAGCCCTGGGGAAAAAAAAAAAAAAAAGAATGCATAATGAGCCATAAATTGGGAGGTGCACTGATTTTCATGGAAGCATTAAAGCAGGAACCAACCTAGCCACCTGCTGAAAAGCACAGGCTACACCAAAGCAATTACACCACCAACAGTTTAGAGAAAATCACCACTCAGGGGAAGCAACCACAAGGTCTGCTTCTGTTGTTCTAGAAACTAGCACAAGGCAAGATATAAACAAAAGAGTTTCTTAGTAATCACCCTAAACCACCACACCTTTAGATTGCTACCCGCCCAAGCTGGCTTTTCTGCGCTGTGCAAATCAGCTTCCCCTCCCCAGGGCATGCTCTCTAAACCTGGCAAATCATAGGCTGTCAGCCACTCAGGAGCAAGTTCACCCTGCTGCCAAGCAAGAGGTGCTGGTTTGAGGTTCCCTGAAGGCACTCCCAAACCCAGGCCAAGAAAAGCAACTCCACCCCAGGCCCCTGGAGAAAGGTCCCGCACTCCCGGCCCAGGAGTGACTCACTGGCAGTGCGAAGCCTCTTAGTCCACCTGTCCTCCCCTTGTAGGTAGGCACTGGCCACCCCTAGCGCAGACCCACAGAGGTTCTACAACAGCAGCTCATCCACGGAAAGCCCTGTTCTGGACTCTCAGAAAGACCTTACCATACCTATGCCAACCCACAGCAAGAACAAGACATAAGGCAAGCAAGGCTTGCCTGCGTGTCCCAGAGGAAAGCAGCAGTCCCACCCCACCAAGACAGGCTCAGCAACAGCACTCATCGGCATGGTACACACGAGGGACACGGTTACGCAGAAAAAAATCAACACCCACACGGCCAACTCCAGGCCAGCTCCACCCAAAACACAATGGGTTCTCGCCAGGCCAGGGAGCTCCTCGTGTTGGTGAGGCCAAAGCCTCACGCTGCCATCTCAGAATGAAGTACTGCACACAGGCCCTCATGCTTGCCTGCAAGGCCTCTCCCCACAGCACTATAGGAAAGAACTTCCTCTCACAACTGGGAGCCCAGGAGATCACAACTCGCAGCACATCTACTGGCTTGCAAAATTAAGCATCTGGAAGGGCCCACAACCCTAAGCTGAAGCTGGGCAGGGAGTGTGACAGCACAGGGGTGGAGACACCACGCTGCCCTCAGGACCACCTCAGGAAGTCGGAGCCAGAGACATCACCTACCAAGAGACAGAAGGAAAGGAATCTCCAGAAATGTGAAACTTAAGCCAGCGCTGGTGGCCTGTAATCCTAGCTACTCAGGAGACTAAGATCTGAGGATCAGTTCAAAGCCAGCCCACGCACAAATGTTCATAACTCTTATCTCCAATAAACCACTCAGGAAACCGGAAGTGGCGCTGTGGCTCAAACGGTTGAGAGCTAGCCTTGAGCTGAAGAACTCAGGGACAGCACCCAGGCCCAGAGTTCAAGACCCAAGACCAACCAAAACAACAAACACAAAACAAAAGAAGTGAAACTTAATTGCTGAAGTTATCAATGGCTGGGATAAGTGGGTAAATGATTAGAATCAGCAAAGTCTTGCCGGGTGCCAGTGGCTCACACCTGAAATCCCAGCTACTCAGGAGGTTGAGATCTAAGGACTGCAATTTGAAGTCAGCCATGAGAAGTTGCCATGAGACTCACATCCAATTAACCACTCAAAACCAAGAAGTGGAGCTGTAGTTCAAAATGGTGGAGCACTAGCCTTGAGCAAAAGAGGTCAGGGATAGCATCCAGGCCCTGAGGTCAAGCCCACAACCAACAACAACAAAAATAATCAGTAAGATCCCACAATGAAAAATGTATTTTTCTTCCCCAGCTGGGGCTGAGACTCACTAATACTGTGCTTGCCTAGTTGCACAAGACCCTGGGTTTAATCCCCAGCACTGCAAAACTGAATGAATACATACATATATACAAATACACATATACATATGCTAGGTAAGGGCCCCAACTAGAATCGACTATTAACAGCAACAAAATCATATGAAATGAGGTCCAAGACCTGGAAGGAAAACCCACCAGCAGAAAAGACTCTGGGCAACAGGGCAAGGAGAGGGCCAGCCCCGGGGGCACAGCGTTCCAGCCCTTCTCAAGTGTACCGGTGTGATTAATACAGTTCAGTTTCAAATGATTTTTAGGTATAAATAACCATTTCCCAATCACCTGACATATGCCCAGAACACTGGTGGTCTCTTCCCACCCACCAGGACCCTGAGCAGGGGTCGGAGACACACTCCGCTCAGAAATGGATCCTCTACCTGTGCCTGCAGAGCCAGGCACTGGGACATGGAGGGGAAAGCAGGCAGGCTGGCTCTGGCCCTGAAACCTGACTATGAGAACACACAGATACAAGCCCTGTGTGGAACTAGAGAAAGGAGGTACCCACAGCAAGAAAAAAGTGAGCGGGGAAGGGCTGAAGCCATGCAACACTACGATACACTGAGAAGCACCAGGGCTCCCAGAGACCCAACAACCATGTAGAACATGCCTCACGGAAACCCACAAGCCCTAGTCTGAATAGCCATACTTCTGCTGTGACATGAGACAGCAAAAGTAGCTGGGATGAGCCGGGCGCCGGCGGCCCACGCCTGTCATCCTAACTATTCAGGAGGCTGAGATCTGAGGATCGTGGTTCAAAGCCAGCCCGGGCAGGAACATCTGTGAGACTCTTGTCTCCAATAAACCACTAGAAAACCGGAAGTGGTGCTATGGCTCAAGCAGTAGAGTGCTTGCCTTGAGCTGAAGAGCACAGGGACAGCGCCCAAGCCCAGAGTTCAAGCCCCGTGACCGACAAAAAGAAAAAAAAGGTAGCTGGGATATAGGATATACCTGGCAGAACCTAGCATTCCACAGTGGAGCCCTGCACCACCTACCAGAAGGAACTGGTCAGACACATGGCTCAGCACACAGACCTGTAGCTCACAGACCTGTGAGAGGAGCTGACTTTCAGAACAAAGTATCAGCTACCCCAAGTTCTTCAAGAAAGAACAGAGAACAATTCCCAGGAGCCAGTTCCCAGGCAATTCTATGATACAGTGAGCAAGCAGCCAAAGGGCTGCCAATGAACCAACTACTGCTAAAGACCAGCTTCTCTGATGAGTGTACCAGTCACAGCTGTACAGGTGCTCACAGGTCCCTCAGCAGTGCTCCTGATGGACAGGAGCGTGAAGACAGTTGCCAGTCACAGAGCATCCCCATCCCCCTGGTATTTAGGTTGCCAGCCCCCTGGCCTTGCTCACAGGGGCAGGAAGAACCCCTGCCTGTCTTTCCTGAGCCAATGCCTCAGCATATTCTCTCTGTGGCTCTTTTCCACTCCTTGTCCCTGGATGGTCAGCCCAGGCAGGTCCAGGGAACCTGCCTGATGACCACAGACGAAGGAGCAGAGGGCCACCCTGGCAGACAAGTGCCATGGACCCAACAGGCGAGGAGGGCATGCAGCTGAGGGGTAGATCCACTGCTCCAGAGTGGGCCGGCTCCCTGTCCGGTCCAGAGAAGGGTTAGGCAGAGGGGACAGGCAAGGGCAGAGTGGAACAAGGAGCCAGGCTGCAGGGAGACGGCCTGCAGGGGAGGAGGAAGACGACTCTGTGAGGCTGACAGGCTCTGGTCAGGACAGGGGACCTGAGAGCCAATCCACCAGACAGTGGCATACAAGCACCTCAGTCACACTGCTGGACCCAGGTACAGGTGGCTGAGAGGAACAATTATGGGAATTATCATGGGTTTGGAGGTGTCCTGGTGTACCCACCCAGTCCACAGAACACGGACAGAGATCAAGAAACAAAGGCCAAAGAAGAATTAGGGATGAGAGGTCAACAGCAAAGACAAAGGGGTGTGTGTAAGAGTGTGGGCAGCCACCCATCACACACCAATGAACCAGGATGGGCAAGGGAGAGGGAGGGCAGCGCAGGGCTGTGGCTCCTGGCCACGTGCAGAAGCCACGGAACAGGGCCAGTAGGGAACACTGGCCACCACAGCCAGCAGCGCCACCGCGTCCCACACCGGCAGGCAGGATGAGGAGGAGGAAGCCTGACCTGCCGGGCACCAGGGGCTCACACCTGTGATCCTAGCTACTCACGAGGCTGTGATCTGAGGACTAAGGTTCCAAGCCAGACCCCGCAGGAAAATCTGAGACTAATATCTCCAACTAATAGCCAAAAAAAAATAAAAAATGAAAGTGGCCAGGCACCAGTGGTTCACACCTGTGATCCAAACTCCAAACTACTCAAGAGGCTGAGATCTGAGGATTGCAGTTCGAAGCCAGACCAGGCAGGAAAAGTCTATAAGACACTTACCTCCAATTAATCACAGAAAAGGCCAGAAGTGGTGCTGTGGCTCAAGTGGTAGAATGCTAGCCTTGTGGAAAAGGAGCCCAGGGACAGTGCCTAAGCCCAGAGTTCAAGACCTAGGACTAGCCAAAAAAAAAAAGGGGGAAAAAGCCAGAAATGGAGCTATGGCTCAAAGTGGTAGAGCACTAGCCTTGGGCACAAAAAAGCTCAAGGACAGAGCCCAGGCCCTGAGTTCAAGACCCAGGACTAACACACATAAAAAATAATACAGTAGGGCTGGGAAGGTGGCTCAGTAGTAGAGCGCTTGCCTTGCATGCATGAGGCCCTGGGTTCCATTCCTCAGCATCACATTAGCAAAAAGAAAAAGAGCCGAAAGTGGCACTGTGGCTCAAGTGGTAGAGCGCTAGCCTTGAGCTGAAGAGCTGAAGGACAGCGCCCAGACCCAGAGTTCAGGCCCACGACCGGACCCAAAAGAAAAAAAAAAATATACAGTAATTCAATTCATTCCAAGTATAGGACCCATGCTCCAGAGTGTGGCACCACACTCTCCTACAAGACTCACACCCACATAAAATGCTGTGACATGAAGTGCAATAGCTAGGTAACGTCTACTGAAAGCCATGAACAGTCTGAAAAGTTCTAACTCACGAACCCATGTCCTCTGAACCTGTATACAGGACAACCAGTAAGCAACACAAGGCCTGATGTTCCTGTCCTGTTTTCTCTGCCCCAAAGCCTGCCTGAGCACTGTGACTGAAAGTACAACCTGTCCTGGACTCATGAGCCCAGAGTGTCTTGATACAGCAGGGAGCAATCTCCCCAGGAGCCTACAAGAGAACGATGCTGGGCTTGGATGCTCTTTATCTGAAGAGGACTACAGGCTCTAATTGGCCTCCACATATCTCTGAGGCAAGAGACGTTTGTCACTTCTTTTCCAGATGGAGCAAGGCACCTCACCTGCACCTAGGTCACTGGGACAGATGAAATACAGGCACGGGCGAAGCACACCCAGAGTCCACGGCCAGGGCCCCCAGTAGCCAGCCTCCCTAAGGCAAGCAGATGAAGTGTACAACACTGACCACCAGTCCCTCCTCCCTGCCCAAACTAGGGACCCCAGTGTCCTTTAACCAACACACAAGAAACAAGGAAGCCTGTACCTATCTCCTGCAGGTAGCACACAGCAGACAGGTGGGCCTCTCCTGGTACAGGGGTAAGTGCTACCGGGGGATTTCTCAGGAGCAAACCTAGAGCCCTCTATATGCTCTACTACTGAGCTACATCTCTAGAAATGATTCTGTCTTTTAACAGACTAATGCGCTGGGAAGGTGGCTCAGTGCTAGAGCGCTTGCCTTCCATGCATGAGGCCCTGGGTTCGATTCCTCTGCACCACATAAGCAGAAAAAGCTGGAAGTGGTGCTGTGGCTTAAGTTGAGGAGTGCTAGCCTTGAGCTAAAGAGCTGAGGAACAGCGCCCAGGCCCAGAGTTCAGGCCCCACGACCAACCAATAAAAACAAAAACAAAACAACAACAAAAAAAAACAGACTAATCCTTTTCTCAATGACAAACAAATACATGAGCACATACATGAGCAACCCCACTATGAAGAGAGATGTGGTCCATTCAGGTAGCCTTCATTGCTAGCAGTCTGCCTTCAGAAGCCCAAGTGCCTGTCTCTTCCCACTCACCAGAGAGAACAAAGAAAAATCATGTTAGGACTGGGTATGTGGCTTAGTGGTAGAGCTTGCCTAGAATCCATGAATTCCTGAGTTCAATTCCTCAGTACCACATAAAACAGAAAAAACTGGAAGTGGTGCTGTGGCTCAAGTGTTAAGAGTGCTAGCCTTGAGCAAAAGAAGCTATGGGACAGTGCCGAGGCCTTGAGTTCAAGCCCCAGGTCTGGCAAATAGGAAGAAAGGGAAAAAAAGGAGAAGGAGGAGGAGGAGGAGGAGGAGGAGGAGGAAGAGGAGGAGGAGGAGGAGGAGGAGGAGGAGGAGGAGGAGGAGGAGGAGGAGGAGGAGGAGGAGGAGGAGGAGGTAGAAGAGGAAGAGGGAGGGAGGGAGGAAGGATCAATCATATTAGACTGGAATCATAGGAGCCATCAAGTGAGCAGAATGAGAAAACTCACTCAAACGACAATTTTTATTTTTAGTAATTGTTTTCCTTCCTTGAATCTCCTCAATTTGCATTTAAACCTAATGCCCAAAATGGGGCTGAACAAAAGGGTGTTGTACAAAACAAGGTAAAGAGCACCACGGGGACACCAGTAAGGTAGAGTTGCCAAGCACTTGTTTCCCTCCCAGAGGAGCCAAGAGGCCGGTGCTTCAAGGGAAATAAAACCAACCCTAGTTTCGATGGGACTTGTTCAGGGTTCACCTGTTTCGCCTAACCCACACTAATGAACAGGTGGATAAAAACGGAGCCAACTGCATCAAAGGAGACATGCAATCCTGAAGCACAATACACCTGCAAGTTTCATCATGCACAGGATACCCAACCCTCTGCCTTCAGGTCTAACAAGCCCATGGTGAAACCCGCTCCACCTCTGAGCACTCAGCACTTCCTCTTGCCCTGGAGCCTCCACCAGTCTCGACAGACCCTTCAACAGAGAAGGGGAAGCACATGCTGACTCTGGAAAGACTCAGGCTTTCTACAAGCAGCAGGACCTTCACCTTCAGAAGGTGCTGGACGGGATTTGCCCACACTAGGAGCCATAGGAGGTCGGCCGCCAAAGCTGTTGCTCCACAGCAGTTTCATTCATCTACTTCCCAGGATTTCAGCTGTCTGCGTCAGACAATTGCTCACCATAGCTCAGGGCAAATCTCTCCAGATAGAACCGAGGTGCTGTTGCTAAACTGCCTCAGTGTTCTGTCCCAAACCCGCTCCTCTGTCAACACAGGCCAGGCTGGGGGACAAGCCCCTGGAACTTTCTTATACCTCGGGAGAAAGGAAAAAAGAAAACTTCTCTCCTCTTGATGTGGAATTTGGAGATATGCAAATAAAAAGCACCCCCCCCCACTATCTGACTGGTTTAACTCCACTATACTGTGAGCAAGGACAAACAGGAAGCTTGCCTGTTCTTGGGTGTCAGCACAATCTGTCTCTGTGCACCCCTCACAGGAGAAGGCAGAAACAGAAAACAGAGGACCAAAAAGGGGAAAAACAGCTGGGCACTGGACACTGCCCAAGCAAGAAGGTCCATGAGAGTCTTACCTCCAATTAAACACCCAAAAAAGCTGGAAGTAGAGCTGTGGCTAAGTGGTGGAGTGTCAGCCTGGGCTCAGAGACAGAGTCTAGGCCCTGAGTTCAAGCCCCAAGACTGGCACCAAAAAGGGGGGGGAGGGCGTCCCTGAAAAAGAAGCTGTGGGCAGAACTAGAAGGAAAGTGACCACCACAACCTCTACAAGCCAGGAAGGACTGCAAGGCTCGAGGACACATTCAAAAGCACCAGCTAGGATCATTTCAGTCCTCCAAGGTGACCTGAACACGGCAGGCCACAACAGTCTCGCCTGGGTGAGCAATGCGCTGACTGTGCCAGCCCAGAGGGGGGTAGAGCTGGGGGGAAAACTCCGAGGCCAGACTAACGCCTGTAGAAAACCCTAGAAGCCCCACAAGAAGGCCGAATGTGGTAGAACAGGCCTGAAATCTAAGCACCCAGGAGGGCGAGGTAGGTTGATGGTGAGTTTAAGGCCAGCAAAAGTCCACAGCAAGACCCTGCTAAAAAAACAAAATGTTGTCATGGCAAAGGTGGTCTAAAACAATGAATCACCTGAGGTCAACCAAGCCTGTCCCCACTCCCAGCCACCCCACCAGGCAGCAACCACATTCTGAAGAGCCACCGGGACCAACAGGCTCAGGTTACACTTTTGTCTTCTCCATTGTTCTCTTAAGACTTTTCAAGAAGACTCCTGCAAAACTTTAAGGACCCGCTTATCCCCATACCTTCAATTAAACACCACCCTTACCAGAATAACCCAAACCCTAAATGCACACTCCCTCAGGCCCACCTCAGTGGGCACCATGACCTCCACGGCAGCCGCCAGCCACCCCGTATCCCTCCCCTGGAGCAGCTCACTGAAAGTCACTACAAATTCCTCCTGAAGCACCCCACAGGCCACGGAACAAGAACCTTCCGGGTCACGGCTGTGCATTTGTACTTGAGAAGCCCCACATTTTATTGATGTGGCAGGTATGCAGCCATATTATTTTTAAAGACTTCAGAAACAAATATTGTTTTTGAAAACAGCCTTGGGCTGAGAATATGGCTTGGTGGTAGAGTGCTTGCCCAGCAGGCATGAGACCCTGGGTTCGAGTCCTCAGTAACACACACACACACACACACACACACACACACACACACACACACACACACAGACAGACACACACACACACACACACACACACACACACACACACACGCCTGTGTCAGTGACTCATGCTACTTAAGTGGCAGAAAAACGCCTAAGACTCCTTTCTTAAAAGGAGCTGGATACAATAGTGTACCTGTTTACGAAGGGAGAGACACTATCTCAAAAGGAACCAGCAAAAACCAGAGTAGAGGTATGACTGAAAGGTAGAAGTACGCACTAGCAAGAGCAAGGACCGGAATTCAAATTCCAATATTGGGGGGAACAGAGGGGACAACTATTGTAGGCATAATCCAGTAACAGAGGGCTTGCCTAGCACACAGGGCCCTGGTCTGATTCCCGGCACCAAGCAAAAAAAAAAAGAAAAAAGAAAGAAAGAAAGAAAAAGGAAAGTATGAACTGGGGGGAGTGGAAAAACTTAGCGCTACTATCTACTGTTTGAGCTTTAGTACCATAAAAACTAAAAAATAGATGAATACATCAATACTGTTAAATGCCCAAGGGAACTGAAAATACAAGCTTAAACCAAAACTTGTGCGTAAAAGCTTCTATCAGGGGCTGGGAAGGTGGCTCAGTGGTAGAGTGCTTGTCTGAGGCCCTGGGTTCAATTCTTCAGCACCACATAAGCAAAAAGAAAAAAAGCTAGAAGTGGCGCGGTAGCTCAAGTGGTAGAGCGCTAGCCTTGAGCGAAGAGTTCAGGCCCCACGACTGGACCAAAAAAAAAAAAAAAAAAAAAAGCTCCTATCAATGTTAATCACAATAGCCAAAAGCACCCAGAAAATGGAATATTATCTGACCATAAACAGAAGCAGAGCACCGACACACGCCACATGGTGGGCCAACCCTAAGACCACTCAGTCAAAAAAGCCAGATAGGAGAGGCCACACCCTGCAGTCTCCAGGCATGAAATGTCTAGAACAGACAACTCCACGGACCAGCACGGGTAGTAGCCTCGGGGGCTGTGGAGAGCTTCATGGTACACGGGGTGATGGAGGGAGGAAACAAGGGTTGCAAAGCCTTGTAAACATGTAAAATGACTAAACTTTTCACATGAAGAGGCAAAATGTTCCTGGCATATAAATAAACATCTTCATGTGAATCACATCTTCATTTGTTTATTTCTTTACTTTTTATGAAGCTGGGGATGGATCCCAGCAGCTCCCTAACTCATAGTTTGCTCTTGTTTTTTGTTTGGTGCTAGGGATCAAACTCAAGGCCTTGCTGTGTTAAAAGGGACACAGAAAAAAGGAGGCATTTCCCACGTTTCTTTCTTACATGTTTGGAATGACAGTTCCCTGAGGACAAGAGTGATATGGGTTAAGAAGAAACTGCACTCAAACATTCCTCTCTCCGTGGCCCTGACACTCAAGGGCCTGATGGTGCTACCGGGATCCAGCAAGCCACGCTACCCAGAAGCCTGTCCACCCCGAGTGACCATTACAGCACTGGCCTGCTCTCCACCCAGCCCTCATGTGCCCTCTACCCCGCATCAGCCCACATCACCATCTGCATGGTGAGGCAGGTGGGCAGGCACAGACACCTGCATTCACACAGGCCCCACAAGGCCCTGCTCTCCTAAGTGAGCTGTCAGCATCCTCAGCCTCCGAGACAAGGACAAGAATAAATCTCAACCACTGCGATCAAAGAGGAGCAGGACCAGGTGCTAACTCTGCAGCCCACATCCCCAAAGACCCTGTCCACACTTTCCAAAAAGAAGGCTGGTTCTGGAGCCCAGGCCCCAGGAGGCCCTCTCCACTCTCAAGGATGCTAACCAGGGAGATTCCTAGCAACAGCTGCCCAGGCCACACCTCTTCTGTGGAATTCACACTAGATATTTTCTCCTCGTCAGCACTACAAGGCCACACAACAAACAAGCAAAGCAAAAGATCAGCAAGAGGCAGGGCATGAGGCGCCTTGTAGGTGCCAAGATCTGTGTTTAAACAATGATGCTAAAGGGCTGGGAAGGTGGCTCAGTGGTAGAGCGCTTGCCTTGCATGCCTGAGGCCCTGGGTTCCATTCCTCAGCACCACATAAGCAAAAAAAGTAAAAAGCCGGAAGTGGCACTGTGGCTCAAGTGGTAGAGCGCTAGCCTTGAGCTGAAGAGCTGAGGGACAGCGCCCAGGCCCACAGTTCAGGCCCCACGACCGGAATCAAAAAAAAAAAAAAAAAAAAACAATGATGCTAAAAAGACCGAAACCCACTCATCTGAGCAAAATCAGAGCTCAAACCCTAACTTCAAAGCCCTCCTTCACTAGGGCTGTAACAAAATTAAGCAGGAAGAAACTGAAGGCCTGCACCTCCATGGGCAACACCGCCCTCTGGTGGCAGTCTGAGAATCCATAGCTTTCATTTTTGCAGAAGTCTAGCTCAAGGTCACACAGCAGTGGGAAAAACTATACTGCCCCAAGAAGCAGATGATTCCCACCATGCTCCAGTCACTTCAGCAGAGAATTCCAAATCCCTACATTCTGGGTCCAGTGCAAGTGCTGATCCTGGCTTCCCCACACCCTGTCCCTGCACGTTACCACGTTACCAGAGCCTGCAGCGTCCCATCGGTGGCAATGATGCCATCAGCAGTCTGGAAGGAGTGGGCCAAGGTGCACAGGCTCCAGTCCAGGAAGCTAGCCATCTTCCTCTCTCTGACATCAGGACGTGTGATAAACCTGCCAAAGAGAACAAAATCACAAGCTCAACAAGCCTCTACCACCAAAAATGCATCATGTCCAACTGCCCACCCGCCCCGCCTGGGCCCTAGGCATGCTCTAAATTGTGCTGTCACTCTGTAGCAGGTGGGCAGCCCCTACGCAGGCTCCTTCACAGCTCCTCTTTCTCCAGAAGACCAAGTCCTGCCCACGGTCCCAGCAGCTAATTCTCCATCAGGATCTCTCAGACACACACAGGCCTCACTGCCCTGCCTCCTCCTATCTGGTCCCCAACTCATCTCCCATCCTCCTAGGTCACCACAGCTGAGAAGGGCCTATAAACTATCCCCCTCCACCTCAGGACACACCCCAGCAACCCGGCCCAGAACCAACGCTAGCCCAAAGACCTGTCTCAGGGCAACCACCACAAGCCCCTTTCCTTTCCCTCTCCCAGCCCTGTATCCTCCCACCCAACACTCATCCTCCAGCCCCTAAACCAGACCCCGGGCACTCCTCACTCTTCCAGCAGCCCCCATGCCAGTGCCCCCTCTGTGGCGCAGTGACTCAAGCCTGACTTTACCACTCGGAGAACAAAGCCCCATCTTTCCAAGGCTGATACTGAAACAGCAAGCCACAGAAGGACAGAAGGAAACAGCAGGAGAAAGTGCTGTGCCCCCACACCCAGCACAGGCACAGTGATAACCCAGAGGGGCCTACAATGGAGAGTTGGGCAAGAAGAGCCATCGCTATATGCAGTGGGAAACTGCTGTCCCCAGAAGCAACAAGAGCATGGCCCGGGGCGGGAAGGAGCTAAGAGGGTGCTAAGAACACAAAGAAGCAAGGTCAGTCAGGTAGCACAGGTGGCCAGGGCAGGCAAGCTGAGCCAGGCAGCAGGTCTGACCAGTGTCCTCACTACACTTCCAGGACACTCAACTAGAAGGGAGATGTGGAGATGCCGACACACTGACTGTGGTAATTCCTCTTCAATGGTGGGGTCATCTCCAGAGAAGCGTTCAACGTGGAGACTCCACATGCAATACACACTGGAGAGCTCCACGGTGCCCCATGCAGTGTGCGAGGACTGGAGCCACCAGTCCATGACGCTGGCTCTCCTCGAGCTCTAGCCATCTCCACTGGGACCTAAGCGTAAGTCACCCCTCCGCCGGTCCTCCTCCCCATCCCGTGTCTGACCTGATCAGCTGGCCTGCGCTAGAGCTGCCTCCATACTGGCTTGGTGACAAGTCGCCTCACGCATTACTGTGGTCTATTTCTTAGCAGAGCACAGTGAGCAGACATAGACAGCTGGCATTCCTCATCCCGTGAGCCCGCCTCCATCACATATGTGTATATGCATAGCCAAACAGGGTGGCAAATGCCTAGAATCCTAGAATTTGGAAGACTTAACACAAGAGGATCAAAATGACAAGCCAGGACCACACAGTGAGCTTGAGGTTAGCCTGGGCTACATAGCAAGACTCAGTTTCAAAACTGAATAAAGCCATATTTTTTCTACACAAATTTTGTAAGGCTGCATTGTATCTAAACATTTTAGCAACTATATAACACTATCAAAAGTTACAGGAAGCCGGTCGCCAGTGGCTCATGCCTATAATCCTAGCTACTCAGGAAGCTGAGATCTGAGGATCATGGTTCAAAGCCAGTCTGGGCAGGAAAGTCCCTGAGACTCTTGTCTCCAATAAACCACAAGAAAACCGGAAGTGGCGCTGTGGCTCAAGGGGTAGAGCGCTAGCCTTGAGCTGAAGAGTGCAAGGACAGTGCTCAAGCCCAGAGTTCAAGCCCCACAACCAACAAAAAGAAAAAAAGAAAGAAAAAAAAGAAACAAGTGCAGTTCCGAAGCCTCAGGCAGAACATGATATTGAAAGCAGGCGCCAGAGGGGGAAGCAGCATCAGAAGTGACCCCACACGGTAGGTAAACACCCTGCACGTCCCCCAACAAGACAACAAACGGACACAGGAGACAAGCAGAGACCACACTGGTAACACTCTAAGGCTCAGAAATTCCCACAGAGATCTGGCCTCTCCTGGATTTCCAGGTGGAAACCAACCCAATGAGCGAAACACTCATCTGGGCAGCAGCTGTCTCTTTTAACACTTTCTCATCTCGGCACTAGATGGCGTTGAAGCCTGTCTCAGCAATGACCAGCCCAAGGCTGGAAAAAATATGTTGTAGACTCCTCTCCTTGGAAGAGACTACATGTGGTAGCATACGCCTGGCATCCCAGCTATGGCAGGAAGATCAGGCAAAAAGGGAGATCCTACCTCAAAATAACAAGTGCAAATAGGGGCTGGAGTCATGGCTCAGCAGAAGTGCCTGCCAAGCAAGCTCAAGGCCCAGAGTTCAGTATTGCCAAAAAAAAAAAAAGAAGAGTAACAATTCACAATTCACAATGCACACATTATTTTATACAAATGATATGCTAAGGAAAAAAAAAGGAAAGAACTAGGAAAAATAAAAACAAAACTAGCCAGGCACAGGTGGGGCTCACGCCTGTCATCCTAGCTACTCAAGAGACTGAGATCTGAGGACCACAGTTCAAAGCCAGCCTGGGCAAAAAAGTTCATGAGACTCTTAGTGGTGCTATGGCACCAATAAGGCTAGCCTTGGGCACAAAGACGCTCAGGGATAGCACCAGGCCCTGAGTTCAAGCCCCAGGACAGGCAAAAAAGATAAGATACATACCACCTTTTACTTGACAAAGTTGGTAAACATTTATGAGGTCCCACTCAACTGGTAAATAAGGGAAACAGGGCCCTTCAGCTTATTCAATCTTTGTAATAATTGAATCTCAAACCCATATAATTCTTCACTCCACAAGTAGGAATTCATCCCAAGGAGCTTTATGTGGAATATTCAAGACAGTAGTGTTTATTCTTAATAGCCACACTATGGAAAGTGTAATCCTAACTACTCAGGAGGAGATCTGAGGACTGAGGTTCTAAAGTAGCACCAGCAGTAAAGTCCATGAGAATCTTATCTCCAATTAACCACCAGAAAACAGGAAGTGGTCGGGTGCAGGTGGCTCACGCCTGTAATCCTAGCTACCCAGGAGGCTGAGATCTGAGGATCACGGTTCAAAGCCAGCCCAGGCAGGAAAGTCTGTGAGACTGTGATCTCCAATAAACCAGTAGAAAACCGGAAGTATTGCTGTGGCTCAAGCCCCATGACTGACAAAAAATAAAAAAGTAAATAAATGGACTTGTTTAAAAAAATATTTTACAAATAATTGATACCAATTTAAAAAATAATTTTAGCCAGGCACTGAAGAGCTGAGGGACTGCGCCCAGACCCAGAGTTCAAGGTATACAACTGGAAAAATAAAATAATAATAATAATTTTAAAAGAAGAATGCTAATCTTACTAACCAATTGAGAAAGGTAGCCATCTTTGTATGCTACCCACAGAGCACTGATATCCGATGCCACATCAGAAGATGGAGCTGAGTTCTAGGCCCACAGGAGTGCAGCCATCTGACCCCCAGTCAGGTGACCGATGCAGGCAGCTATAGGCAGGGTATGGGAGCACATGTGGGTCTCATGCTCCAAACACAGGCTTCCTGTTACACTTGAATCTGACATGTTCCCAAACTCCTGCGTTCGTCTGTGTGTGTGCAGGCGCATTCAGGCTAGACCTGAGGGGGACTCACGTGCTCACTTGGTTTTTTCACCCTAGACTGTCACTGTACCACTACAGCCATAGCTCCACTTTCAGCTTTTCTTTTTTGGCTCGATCATAGGCCCTGAACTCTGGGCCTGGGCGCTGTCCCTGAGCTTCTTTTGGCTCAAGACTAGTGCTCTACCACTTGAGCCACAGCGCCACTTCCAGCTTTTTATGTGGTGCTGAGGAATCAAACCCAGGGCCTCATGCATGCGAGGCAAGCACTATACCACTAAGCCACCTTCCCAGCCCCACTTCTAGCCTTTTTTTTAGTCAGTCATAGGGCTTGAACTCTGGGCTTGGGCACTGTCCCTATGCTCTTCAGCTCAAGGCCAGTGCTCTACTGCTTGGGCCACAGCACCACTTCCAGTTTTCTAGTGGTTTATTGGATAAGAGTCTCACAGACTTTCCTGCCCAGGCTGGCTTTGAACCGTGATCCTCAGATCTCAGCCTCCTGAGAGTAACTAGAATTACAGGCGTGAGCCACCAGGGCCCAGCTCACATCCAGCTTTTTGATGGTTAGTTGCAAAGAAGAGTTTCCCAGAGTTTTCTGCCCTGACTGGCTTCAAACTATAATCTTCAGATCTCAGACTTCTGAGTAGCTAGGATTATAGTTGTAAGCCAAAAGTGGCCAGCTTACATGCTAAATTAAGGCTGAGTTGTCAGCTGACAGGCTTGTGGGAAGTGACTGGTTCTGGTTTTACAATCAGATGGCATTGTTGGCGGCAGTGCAGGGCCTCGTGGAGGCAGGTCATTCATTGGGTGTTCCCTGGGAAAGTTATGTCTTGTTCTTGGCCCTTCCTGTTCCCATTTCCTGGCCACCATGAGGTAAGCCGCTCGGCTCAAGCTTTCCTGTCCACCCTGTGGTTCTGCCTCATCACCAGTCCCAAAACAATGGAACCAACCACGTGAAGCCTCTGAAACAGCAAACCAAAATAAACTTCTCCTCTTCTAAGCCGATTTTACCTTCAAGTGCTTTGCCACAATGACAAGAAGTGACTACCACACCTTTACAATGACAGCAAACCTGTAATTTTCTGGTTCATAATAAAGCAGAGAGCAGCCTCCACTGGTAGGTTTCTTTTTCTTTTTCTTGGTGGTGGTGGTGGTGGTGGTGGTGGGGCTTAAACTCAGGGCCTGGGTGCTGACCCTGAGCCTCTGTGCTCAACGCAGTTCTCCACCACAACGCCACTTCCAGTTTTTGAGTGAGATGAGTCTCAGGGGAACTTTTCTGCCCAGGCTGGCTTCGAATCTCCATCCTCAGATCTCAGCCTCCTAAGTAGCTAAGATTACAGGCCTGAGCCACCGGTGCCCATCAGCCAGTGAGTTTCTACCTCCCAGGTGAGGGGCCCAGAAGAAGCAGCCTCATCCGTTCCAGGCATCAAAGTGCACCTGGCTCTCACATCTCAGGCCCGTCCTCACGGCTGGACCATGCATTCCAGAGCACATGACTTCCGACTGCTCTAAAAAAGCAAGCATCTCTTACCCTTGCAGAGATGGTCATAGAAAGACACAGCTGTACCCAAGCTGTTCTCACCTCAGGCAAGGTGCCAACTATTTTCCCGGTCAGAACAACCACAAACCATTATGACTTTCACCAACACAGCAGCAGAAAAAACTGTCAAAGCTTCTAACTCATTTCATCATGCAAGTATTTAAAACAATAGCATTGTTGTGACTGGGAAGGTGGCTCAGTGGTAGAGTGCTTATCTTGTATGCATGAGGCCCTGGGTTCGATTCCTCACAACCACGTAAGCAGAAAAAGCTGGAAGTGGTGCTGTGGCTCTAGTGGTAGAATGCTAGCCTTGAGCTGAAGAGCTGAGGGACAGCGCCCAGGCCCAGAGTTCAGACCCCACGACCGAAAAAAAAAAAAAAAAATAGCATTCCCAATTTAACAAAACGGGTGTTTCACAAAACACGCATCTTTGTCACCTTTTAGAATCTCCCAGGCAGGCTGTGTTGACCAGCATCTTCCCCTCTCCACGCTTTCACATTTTCCCCTGTACAGGAAGGCCTGGTTTCCCTTTTTTCCCCTTTATTTTTCAATGCTGCAATAAGACTGAGGGCCTTGTACATATTAGGTGACTGTGCCACTGCCAAGCTACATCTCACTGTGTGTGTGTGAGAGAGACTGAGACTGAGAGACAGACAGACAGACAGACACTGGGCCTCAAACTCAGCATCGACACTTTATGTTCAGCGGCAGGCACCCGACCATCTGAGTCATACCTGTAACCCCTACACCCCCTTCCTGGGGCTTGAACTAAGGGCCTGACTGTTGTACCACAGTCTGTTTTTTCCTTAACACTAGTGGTCTACCCCTCGGCCACAACTTGACTTCAGGCTTTTGGCTGTGAGACTTTCCTGACCAGGGTTACTTCAAACTATAATCCTTAGATCCTTACATCTCAGCCTCTGAAATCTGAGTAAGTACGCTTACTAGTCCCTGGCTTTGACGATATTTGACAGAACCTGGGTGCATTCATGATCTCCACAGACCACAGCATGAACTACTTCTAAAGGAACTTGCAAACTGCCACCACTCCTCTGTGAAGGCCAAATCACACCATGGAGAACCCTGGCTGCTCCTGATCTAGATCAACCCTTCTGTCCGAAAGCCTTTTGGGTGACTCCACAAGCCCCAAACCAGCACTGGGGATGATCACTTCAAGCTGAAGTGTCTTTTGTGTCCAACTAGCCCTGCATGCTCCTCCAGAAACGGTAAAAGGATCTGAGGAGCAAAAACCTCTTGGACCTTTATCTGAGAATTAGCAGATATACCCAAAACACAAAATATGACAGGCCTTCTTGAACACCAATCACATATCAGCCAACAGCCCAGGGCAGCCAGCAGGACTTACTTAGAAACAAGGACAGCAGCTGCGTCTCGTGCCTTGTCGCTGACAACCAAGTAGGACTGCAAGAATTCAACAGGTTAAACTCGACAGGTCAATTCAGCATTCTTGCTTCTCATTATTTTCTAGGTTTCCTACAACATGCAGTATTCATGCAAAGCTGACAACTGAGTATAAAATGAATCCTTATTTTCTATCATTGTCCCTAAAGCTTCTTATAGATCACTGTTATACTTGACAGAATATTGCAATATCTACAAAGAAAAAAGACCTGCTAATTCATTCTTAACTCTACATGAATTATCGTAATTTCAAATAAAGTGAAATTTTACATCACTGAAAATAATATGGAAATGAAATACATAAATACCCACAGTTTACCTAATTGAGCTCTAATTTCAAGACAACATAGGCATGAGAGAGGACACAATTAGCAGCTAATTATCTGTGCAGTCATATTTACCTCTGCAATTTGCAGAATACGGTCCATTATGGGCATTCGTGTTTCCCCCGGTTGAGTAAGAAGGTTCCCGTCAAGACGTGAAAAATCAAAAGGAATCAGGCAGGTCACAGAGAGCCACAGTAACAGCATATATCGGGTTTCCCATGTCTAAGAAGTTAAATCAGTTAAAATGATTTCCATACAAAAGAGCTTACTAAAGCACTCACTAAGTAGCTCATGACTATAATCTTAGCTACTCTGGAGGTGGAGATCATTAATACTGTGGTTTGAGGGCAGCCTAGGCAAAAAAAGATTTTAAGACCCTATCTCAACCAATAGCTGGGCTCAGAGGTGTATGACCCGTTATGCAGAGGCCAAAATCACAAAGATCACAGTTCTAGACCAACTCGGGCAAAAAAAATTAACAAACTCCATCTCAACAGAAAAGACTGGGCATGACCAGGCACTAGTAAACTAAACTAATTAGTACTAATCTAGCTAGTACTCCATACTAAATAAACAAACTACATTTGGTAGTCCTGTTTAAAACAAAAGGTAAAACTCTCTGTGGGCACCAGTAACTTTCACCTATAATCCTAGTTACTCAGGAGGGTACTGAGGATCTAGTTCAAAGCCAGCCTGAGCAAGAAAGTCCATGAGACTCTTCAATAAACTATCAAAAACCTGGAAGTAGAGCGGTGGTAGAGTACTAGCCTTGAGCAAAAAGCCTCAAGGACAGCACTCTGGCTCTGAGTTCAAGCCCCAGGACTGGCACACACATGCATACACAAACACGCACAGGCATGCACACACGCGCACACACACACACACATGGCAGAGTGGCATGAACCTGTCATCTTTGCTATGGTCAGAAGCATAAATTAGGAGGACCAAGCTCCACACCAGCTCATTTGGGGAAAAAAAAAAAAAAAGAGCTATTCAAGTGGCTGAGTGCCTACCTAGCAAGCCTGAGGCTCCCAAGTTTAAAAGCAAACAGAGCTAGGGATGATAGTACAGACATGTAACTCCAATACTCCAGATGCTAAAGCAAGGAAGCATGAGTTCAAGGCCAGCTGGGCTACAAAGCAAAATCCTCTGAAGGGAAAAAAAAAAGAAGCCAGGCACCAGTGGCTCATGCCTGTAATTCTAGCTGCTCAGGAGGCTGAGACCTAAGGGACCCAGTTCAAAGCCAGCCCTGGAGGCAAAATCCGCGAAACTCTTATCTGCAATAAACCACCAGAAAACCATAAGTGGCACTGCGGCTCAAGTGGTAGCACGCTGGCCTTGAAGCTGAAGAGCTGAGGGACAGTGCCCAGGCCCAAAGGTCAAGCCCCATGACAAGAAAGAAAAAAAGGGGGGGGGGGTTACAAAGCACCAAGATAAAACAGGAAGAGGCTAGAGAACAGAGCGGCCTGCAAGGAGCAGAACCAGAAGGATTTGGGGTGACACTCACCTCATGATCTTTAGGGTTCTGATCTGTGAACATATCTAACACAGACTGTACATCAGCTACTTCATGAGGAAATAAACGAAGAAATATTTTATATCCTCGAACCTACCAAATAAAATTAAAATTTGTATTAGGATGGGCGCCAGTGGCTCATATCTATAATCCTAGCTAAAGGAAGAGGAAAGAGAAGAGGAAAAAGAAAGAAGAACAAAGAAGGGAGAAGGGAGAAGGGTAATAAAGAAGAAAGGAAAGTGGGAAGGGGAGGAGAGAGGAAGGAATAAGAAGGGGGACAGAAAAGGGAAAAGAAAATACAGGGGAGTAAAATTATCTCTTTCCTCTCACCAACGAGATCCACCCAAGGATCAGAAAGAATTCTGTCACATTACTGTAATACAACTTGGTAAAGACCAAAGAAACAAGAAACTATCTTTCTTCCTGTTTATTCATTAAATATGGTTTGCTCCAAAATGACTGATAAACTTTATTGTGCTCATCAGAAATACAGACAGACTGCAGCAAAGCCAAAACTTCTTCTACCTTGTTTGTAGACTATCCTCTGGACCCAGGAACCTCAGAGGTGTTCCTGTTCACACTTCTGAAGAACACCCGGTTTCTTTCGTCAGACAAGAACTTGTTCTTGGTACGCTAAATGGTGTACCCCAAGCACTACAAATCCCCCCACTGCCCAGTACACAACATCATCTGAGGCCTACCGAGAAGGCAGACAGAGCACCAACCTGAGACCTGAAGCTGCATGCAGTGCAGCTGATTTCTAGAAACTCATCTGCATGCTAAAGTGGGAGAAGCACCAAGCTTTTCTCCTTTTTCCTTGAGAAAACCTTTAGGTTCTATCTGAAGGAGTCTCCCCTCCCCATCCCCCAACTCCAGCACTAACTCCTCAATAAATGTTCAAAAGAGAGAATAAAACCTATGTCTGAGAACCATACTTCCTAAGAATTAACATTTTAGAGGGTAACTTCTGGGCCAAGACGTAAAGAAAGTGTCTGTCACTGTATAACTGCTACACAAATGTTACCTTGGTGATGATGTAAAGAAACTTAAACGCCAGGTGTTTGAGGGAAGTTGGAGAAGTCTTATCTTGTACTATGTCCAACAGCAAGTTCATCATCCACTCTACAGAAAAAGAGATCAAACATTGGCTATAAAGTTAAGCATCAATATAGTGAAACAAAATACCAAAATAAAGAAGGTTTTATTGAGAGCATATGAATGGGCCAACTTAGTAAGCCTGTATAACCAAGTACCAATAGCACAAAAGGTCAAAAGATGCTCCCTTTGGTATTTCTAAAGGGTCTGCACCTCATACAACATTCATTCCCATTTCGAAAATGGAAAAAATAAAAATTGATGTATTTTATACAACACATCTGGCTTGAATGTGTGTGTTAAAAGGAAAAAAAACAAAGAATGGAGAGAGGAGTCACAGAGGGCTCAGAAATGTCTCCTACCCTGGTTTAGAACCGAGCACAAAGAAAGGGGTCATGTAGGGTCATGAGTGTCTGTCCAAAGGGAGGCCACAGTCAGCGATCCCCTGTTGAAAGAGGTGCCATGTTCAGAGTTCAGTGCAGGGAGAGCAGTCACACAGCATGAGCCCAGTATGGGAGGAAGGGTCATTCTACTATCTACTATCCACAAAGCCAGGTTTAGAGCACAGCACCCAGAAGGGGGTCCGCTCTGGCAGTTCTGAGTTCTGCTGGCTGAACTCAGCCACCACAAACTAAGAGGAGCAGAAAGGGGTTCAAAACTAGTGCTCACGCCTATAATCCTAGTTACTTAGGAGGCTGAGAGCTGAGCATCACGGTTCAAATCCAGCCCAGGCAAGGAAGGTCCATAAGACTCTTATCTCCTATTAACCACCAGAAAACCGAAGTGGCGCTGTGGCTCAAGTGGTAGAGCGCTAGCCTTGAGCTGAAGAGCTGAGGGACAGCGCCCAGGCCCAGAGTTCAGGCCCCACAACCGGACCAAAAAAAAAAACAAAGCCTAGAAAGTTTAGACCCAATCAGCCCGTTACTCACCTGCCTGTCAAACTTCAGCATCCTCTAAAAATTGTCATATAACCTGGTGATATGGCCAGTATAATGCACAAAAGACACTCAAAATTACTAAACAAGTACTATCTAAAAGTACTGCAACCCCAAAAGAGGGTACCCCCACAAAAAATGTTGTTTTGATACACCAAGCAATCACCATCGTAAGAAAACCTGCCGCTGGGTGCCAGTGGCTCACGCCTGTCATCCTAGCCACTCAGGAGGCTGAGATCTGAGGATCATGGTTCAAAGCCAGCCTGGGCAGGAAACTCCATGAAACTCTTATCTCCAATTAACCAACAGAAAACCGGAAGTGGCGCTGTGGCTCAAGTGGTAGAGTGCTAACCTTGAGCTGAAGAGCTGAGGGACAGTGTTCAGGCCCAGAGTTCAAGCCCCGTGACTGACAAAAAAAAAGAAAGAAAAAAGAAAACCTACCAATTTTCTGACAGTTGATTTCAGAACAAGTACCACTACAGAGATTAGAAAACATCTAATAACAAAAAGACTGATTCATTATGAACTCTCAACAATCCTGTAAAAACATACAATTACAGGGCTGAGAAGGTAGCTCAGTGGTAGAGCGATTGCCTTGCATGCATGAGGCCCTGGGTTCAATTCCTCAGCACCACATAAGCAAAAAGAAAAAAGCCAGAAGTGGCGCTGTGGCTCAAGTGGTAGAGCACTAGCCTTGAGCTGAAGAGCTGAGGGACAGCGCCCAGGCCCAGAGTTCAGGTCCCATGACCGGACCCAAAAAAAAACAAAAAAACAAACAAACAAAAACCATACAATTACAGAGTTTCAAAATAGCACCTCAGAGTACTGAAAGAGTGTGATTCCAGAGGTGGGAACAAAAACAGATCAGTAAGACTGTCGTAAACAGCACTATCAACCCCCTTACTCAAGCAACAACAGCTATAGGTCACAGAGTTCAACCCCCAGGACTGCCAGGAGTAGTCAAAAAAGTAAAAGGTTGCTGGGCGCCGGCGCTCACGCCTGTCATCCTAGCTTCTCAGGAGGCTGAGATCTGAGGATTGCGACTCAAAGTCAGCCTGGGCAGGGACGTCCGTGAGACTCTTCTCTAATTAACAACCAAATGCTAGAAGTGGAGCTGTGGCTCAAGTGGTAGAGCCTTAAGCAGAAGCAGCTCAGTTCAAGCCCCACAACTGACAAAAATAAGTAATTACAATTATATATATGTATATATATCATAAAGCAGTAAAACAAAAATGACTACAAAAAGGAACATCTAAAGATACTAATGAAACAGAAGTCTCAAAACGCGGTTAATATATTTTAGAATTGAACACAAATTTAAAATATATTTCAAACAGCAGGAGCCACAATATCCAATGCAGAAAAAATTAAAGTCTAAGCATACTACCAAAGGGAAATACAAAAGGTAACACAGCCAGTTTTGACAATCCAAATATTGTTGAAACATCACAGGTAGCACATGCTGTTCCTTACACTGAAAGGCAAAAGCAAGGCAATGTGGGACCAGCAGCTGTGACCATCATTCCCATCTTCTAAAGAATCCATTTCCCAGAAGATGATGAGCTGTAAAAATTGCTCAGCACTGTGGGTAGCACACAGTGAGCATCCCATTCTGTGCTCCATTACAGAGAGGTCCCGGCAATAAAGGCAGTGAAACAGCCCCTTCGCCTCTTGAACAGTGACTATGTCTGTCCCATGAGGACTACCAGGAACCCAAGATCCACTAGACGAGGCCTGGGGCACCTGCTGCCTTGCACCCTCCACCCAGACAGACATCGGTCAGTCAGTCACTCCCTACAACCAGCCCTTCCCAAGACCCCATCTTCTGTGTGGCGAAGCATAAAGAGTCTGCAAGGGAACCGAACCCCTCAGAGCATGCAGCCACACAGTAGGGTCTAGAGAAGGCCAAGGAATCATGCAGCATTCCGCACCAGCAGTCAAGAGTATACCTTCAGGCAATCAAATAATAGACTCTAAAGAATACCAAGGCAGGACTGGGAGGGTGGCTCAGTGGTAGAGCGCTTGCCTTGCATGCCTGAGGCCCTGGGTTCGATTCCTCAGCAACACATAAGCAGGAAAAAAAAAAAAGCTGGAAGTGGTGCTGTGGCTCAAGTGATAGAGCCCTCGCCTTGAGCTGAAGGGCTGAGGGACAGCACCCAGGCCCAGAGTTCAGGCCCCACAACTGGACCCAAAAAAAAATTTTTTTAATAAATAAATAAATAAAATAAAAAAATACCAAGGCAAGGATCAGAGTTCTGAGAAAGTAAACACAGTTACTTAAGTAAACTCAAAAAATTTTGTATGTGAAAAACAAGGCATTACAAACAGGAAAAAGAAAAAGCTAAGGACCCTTGGGGTCACCCCAGACATCTAACATCTAACTCACCAGTAAGAGAAGACAGAAGTAGAGCAATGATCAAAATCGCAGCAGAAGCAAAGGCCCCTGTGCTGAAGGATGAAGTCTTCAGCCCAAAGTTGCCCAACTGAAATCCAACATGAAAAGACAGGCCTAGAGAAAGTAGCATCCTCATGCAGTCTCAGTGCTAGAGTCACAAGAGTCAGCAATGTGGATGGAGAAGAGTATCCACCAAGTTGGAAAATGAGCTTGTTCTGCCTCAAGTGAGTTCAGAAGGCTCACCTGCACATCCTGTCACCACAGACAGAGACACTCAGCAGCCATGCCTGGTGACGCACACTTACAATGCCAGCTACTTAGAAAGCAGAGGAAAGAGGATCAAAGGTTCAAGGTCAGACCAAGCAAAATACAAGCAAGACAAAACAAGCTAGGACCAGGCACTGGTGGCTCACGCCTGTCATCCTAGCTACTCAGGAGGCTGAGATCTGAGAATCGCGGTTCAAAGCCAGCCCGGGCAGGAAAGTCCGTTGAGACTCTTATCTCCAATTAAATGCAAAAAAAAGAAGTGGAGCTGTGGCTCAGACATCAGCCTTGAGCAAAAAAGCTCATTCAAGCTAAAGCCCTAAATTCAAGCCCCAGTACCACCAGCGCACATGTGCGCACAAACATGCACACATGCACACACGTGTGCACACACACACACCCTAAGTGCCAGCTTTGAGGAAAACATACAAGACAGGCATAGTGGCACATGACTGTGGTCCCAGATACTTGGAAGGTAGAAGCAGGAAGATCATAGTCCAAGACCAGCCAGGGCAAAAGGCTGAGAGAATCTATCTAAAAAGAAGAAAACCTAAAAAGCTGGGCATTAGTGGCCCATGCCTGTAATCCTAGCTACTTAAAAGGCTGAAACCTGAGGATGGACGTTCAGAGCCCCATACTCTGAAAGACACGCAGGCTGACTATCTTACAAGTGGGAAGATACCAAAGATGCCAAAGAACTATGCTTGCTGCCCCTCACTTTACAGGTCAGGACACACAGGTATGTAACACGCTGTAAGGCAAGTGTGCTGCCCCACATTGGAACGGTGAGCCCACGAAGAATGCATGTGACCCCTCATCTTACAGGTGGAAACACACAGGTATACATATACACCTTGCAAGGCATGCATGCTGCACCCCACTGTAAAGGTGACGGCACAGGTGCTGCATACCTTCTCCCAGGTAGACGCAGAGGTCTGAAAGCCTGTGAGGCACGTTGTGCTATCCCTCATTCCACAGGTGAGACCACCAAGCACAAAGGAAGCGACCCATCCCAAGCAGAGTAGCTCAATGCATGAGTACTGGAGCTAAGGAGTGACCCTACCTCCCCATCCCAAGCCCAATGTCAAAGGCCTATGTTAAGAAAATAAAAAACAGGGGCTGGGAAGGTGGCTCAGTGGTAGAGTGCTTGCCTTGCATGCATGAGGCCCTGGGTTCAATTCCTTAGTACCACATAAGCAGAAAAAGCCAGAAGTGGCGCTGTGGCTCAAGTGGTAGAGTTCTCGCCAGGCCAAGAGTTCAGGGCCCACGACTGACAAAAAAACAAAAACAAAAAAAAATTTTTTTTTAAGGAAAAGAAAAAATAATAATTTTAAAAAAAGAAGCCTGTGGGTTTTTTTGTTTTTGTTTTGTTGGTGGTGGTCAGGGGACTTGAACTCTGGGCCTGGGTGCTGTCCCTCAGCTCTTCAGCTCAAGGCAAGCACTCTACCACTTGAGCCACAACACCACTTCCAGTTTTCTGGTGGTTTATTGGAGATAAAGAGTTTCAAGGACTTTCCTGCCCGGGCTGGCTTTGAACCACGATCCTCAGATCTCAGCCTCCTGAGTAGCTAGGATGACAGGCGTGAGCCACCAGCACCCACTGTTCTGTTCTGTTTTTTTTTTTTTTGTCGGTCATGGGGCTTGAACTCTGGGCTTGGGCGCTGTCCCTGCACTCTTCAGCTCAAGGCCAGCATTCTAGCACTTGAGCCACAGCACCACTTCCAGTTTTCTAGTGGTTTATTGGGAGATAAGAGTCTCATGGACTTTTCTACCCAGGCTGGCTTTGAACAGTGATCCTCAGATCTCAGCCTCCTCAGTAGCTAGGATTACAGGCGTGAGCTACTGGCACTCGGGTTGTTGTTTTCTTTTGTTTGTGGGCGCTGTCCTTGCGCTCTTCAGCTCAAGGTAAGTGCTCTACTGCTTGAGCCACAGAGCCACTTCCGGTTTTCTAGTGATTCATTGGAGGTAAGAGTCTCATGGACTTTTCCTACCTGGGCTTTGAACCGAGATTTTCAGATCTCAGCCTCCTGAGTAGCTAGATTACAGGCCTGAGCCACCGGTGCCGGCTCCTCTGAGCTTTTTGATTCCTCCTCTGAGTTTTTTGATTCCTCCTCTGAGCTTTTTGATTCGAGGCTAGCATTCTACCACTTGAACCCAGCTCCACTTCCGGGCTTTTGGGTAGTTAATTGGATATTGCAATGCTCAGATATCAGCCGAGAGTAGCTAAGAATACAGGTGTAAGCCACAGATATCCTGCTTGTATCTTTTTCTTATTTTGGTGCCAGTACTGGGGTTTGAACTCAGGGCTGTCCATGAGCTCTTTTTTTTTTTTTGGTCAGTTGAGGGGCCTGAACTCTGGGCCTGGGCGCTGTCTTTCAGCTCTTCAGCTGTAGACTAGCGCTCTACCACTTGAGCCTCAGCCCCACTTCCAGCTTTTTCTTCTTATGTGGTGCTGAGGAATCGAACCCAGGGCCTCATGCATGCAAGACAAACACTCTACCACTGAGCCACCTTCCCAGCCCCTGTCCATGAGCTCTTTTGCTCAAGGCAAGTGCTCTACCACTTGAGCTCCATTTCTAGCCTTTTGGTAGTTAATGAGAGATAAGAGTCTGATGAGCAGGGGCACCAGTGGCTCACACCTATAATCCTAACTACTCAGGAGGCTGAGATCTGAGGACCACTGTTCAAAGCCAAGCCAGCCTGGGGGAAGGAAAGTCCCTGAGACTCTAATCTCCAAAAAAACCACTAGAAAACAGGAAGTAGTGCTGTCGCTCAAGCACAGCACTTGCCTTGAGCTGAAGAGTTGAGGGATAGCACCCAAGCCCAGAGTTCAAGACCCAGGACCAACGACAACAACAAAAAAAAAGTCTCATGGACCTTCCTGCCCAGAGACCTGAAATCCTCAGATCTTAGCCCCCAGAATAGCTAGGATTTCAGGCATGAGCCACCAGCGCCTGGCTCTGCTGTGTAGATGCTGTGTAGTGCTTGAGAGGCTGAGGAAGGAGGACAGCAGGCTCAAGGTCAGCCTGGGCTGACCTTGACAGAAAGACCCTGTCTCAACAATGAAATGAGAAAGAAAACAATGTAATCACATGAAATAAAGGAAGCAGTGAAGTCAAGTCCCAATATCTCCATCTATGAAAGAAAGAAGATAGAACTTCCTCAGGTGCTGGGAGGGCAGAACGAGCCCGTGTGACAATCACCAGAAAGACAACCTGTACCTGGCCATAACAGATCTAAGGGGGCTGAAAAGGTGGCTCAGTGGTAGAGCGCTTGCCTCGCATGCATGAGGCCGAGTTCAATTCCTCAGCACCACATAAGCAGAAAAAGTTAGAAGTGGTGCTGTGATCTAGCCTTGAGCTGAAGAGCTGAGGGGACAGCGCCCAGGCCCAGAATTCAAGTCCCACAACTGAAAAAAAGAAAAAGGAAAAGGGGGTGGGGGGAGAGGCTGGTAGAGCGCTTGCCTTGCATGTATGAGGAACTTGATTCCTCAGCACCACATAAATAGAAAAAAAAAAAAGCCAAAAGTGGCACTGGCTTAAGTGGTAGAGCGCTAGCCTTGAGGAAGAGCTGAGGGACAGCGCCCAGGCACAGAGTTTAGACCCCACCATTGACCAAAAAAAAAAAAAAAAAAAAAAAAAGTTCCTTAAATGGCAGCAAAGGAAATGCCTATTAGATATATCTGCTAACAGCCTTGAGTATATCTGAACCCCAGCCACTGTCACAGAACCACAGAATGAACTCGCCAGCAATTAAGGCACAGCACTGAGGACACTTCATCTTGACACTTGGCTAGCAATGGACAATGAGAACCAGGATCATGCACAAGGTCTTTGCCATCTGTAAGGGAACCATCAAAGTTACCAGCTTCAGTGCTTACCAAGGTGTGGGTCCAACAGGTGAGGCTGCTCTTGGTACTTATCCATAATCACTAAAAGGAAAATAACATGAAAATGAACTATCAGTCAGCCAGGAATCCATGTGAGCCTTAGAAACCCTACAGTTGTCCCCCAGCATCTTCCGAGGGCAGCTCCCTGTCTTCCCAGCCCTCGGGCTGCCAGGAGCATGCCCGCTGGCAGGTACCCCAAGGCCGCTGGGGAAGCGGACTCACCCTGCTCCAAGCCTTCAGGGGACACGCGGCTAGATCTCTTGCTCCTCACTTACTCTGTACACTCTCCTGGGAGCTCGGAACCCTCCCTTCTCACTCTTCCTTTTACTAACTCCACAGGTTCCTCCCTTCTCACTCTTCCTTTTACTAACTCCACAGGTTCCTCCCTTCTCACTCTTCCTTTTACTAACTCCACAGGTTCCTCCCTTCTCACTCTTCCTTTTACTAACTCCACAGGTTCCTCCCTTCTCACTCTTCCTTTTACTAACTCCACAGGTTCCTCCCTTCTCACTCTTCCTTTTACTAACTCCACAGGTTCCTCTCCTTGTTTGATGACCCTCACCCCTGCAACTCAAATCCGCAACACACATCACCATCACCACGTTCTGTTTCTCATTCTGGAGCTTGAGCTCAGGGCTTCAAGCTCACCCAGTCCAGCATTTTGCTGACTAATTAGAAATAATAAAAGTCTGGTAGTTTAGTCTGCCTCAGCCGGCTTTGAACCTTGATCCTCACAGCCTCCTGAGTAGCTAAGATTACAGGGTTGAGCCACAGGCACTCTCCTGCTACCTGCTCTCTACCCCTACCGGCAGCTTCTATCCAACTCCCTCTTTGCCTGTGCAGTACTCACCTGCCATACCTCTAATGTCTAACCAACACTGACTGCCTCCCAGGAACAGGAAAACAGACTTTCACTGTTCCCTGGATATTCACTGTACCTCAGAACAATTCTGGAATGAGATATTGTTGCCACAAACCCAAATTTACAACTGAAGAAACCAAGACTCAGTCATCAAGTAAATAGCCCTGTGAAATGGGTTCAAAACCAAGGCCTGCAACACCAAAGCCTACATGCTTTCCCCGAAGCCCGCCACTCTGAACCTTCCAAAATCAGTCGTTCCAACCAAGCAAAATTACAGAGATTTCTTAAGCTATACAGTTTCACAAAAATGGCCATAATTAATTATCAAAAACCTTTGGGAATCATCCATCATAAATGACTGCAAAGGTCTAAATGTAGAGGACACGCTGGGACGGCCCACTCTCTGGTCCTGCCTACAGCCCTGCTCCTCACTGACTTCCCAGAGTCCGGATAGAGTCCCCAAGGGCCCTACTCCTGGGCCCAACACCAACTGCTCCCTTCCCCCTCTGCAGGCTGCTTCTGTGGCTGTGGAAGTGGTGTGTGTTCTCTATGCCTGTGTTTTCCTCATGTCCACACACAGCAGTCCATACACACACACGGCAGCCCACATGCAGCCATACACAGAGCACTGCACACACACGTAGGCGGACACACAACAGTCCACACACAGCCATCCATACACACAGCAGTACACACACGAAGTGCACACACACCAGTCTACACACAGCAGTCCACACACATGGCAATGTGTGCACAGAGTCCACACACACAAGGCAGTCCGCACACACACGCACACACACAGGACAATGCACATACTCACAGGGGTCTACACACAGTGGTACAGTGGTACATACATGATGCACACATTCATGGCAGTACACACATACTGGTGCACACACATACAGCAGTACATACAAAAACACAGTGGTCCACACATACGAAGGGTGGTCCTCACACATTCTCAGTGGTATACACAAGGCAATGCACACTCGAGGCAACCCACACACAGCAATGTGCACACAGCGACCCAAATACACTCATGGCAGTCCACTCATACATGTACACTATGTACACACAGAGGTCCAAACACATGTAGGATGGAGGTTGGTCATCACAGTACTCCACACACACACAGTGCTATGCACAGTAGTACACACACGCAGGGTGCTCACACATGCAGGGTGCTCACACACGCAGGGTCCTCACACACGCAGGGTGCTCACACACGCAGGGCGCTCACACGCAGGGCACTCACACGCAGGGCGCTCACACGCAGGGTCCTCACACACGCAGGGTCCTCACACACGCAGGGTGCTCACACACGCAGGGCGCTCACACGCAGGGCGCTCACACGCAGGGCGCTCACACGCAGGGTCCTCACACACGCAGGGTCCTCACACGCAGGGTGCTCACACACGCAGGGCACTCACACGCAGGGCGCTCACATGCAGGGTGCTCACACACGCAGGGTCCTCACACACGCAGGGTGCTCACACGCAGGGTCCTCACACACACAGGGTGTTCACACACGCAGGGCGCTCACACGCAGGGCACTCACACGCAGGGTCCTCACACACGCAGGGTCCTCACACACGCAGGGCGCTCACACGCAGGGCGCTCACACGCAGGGCGCTCACACGCAGGGCGCTCACACACGCAGGGTGCTCACACACGCAGGGCGCTCACACACGCAGGGCGCTCACACACGCAGGTTGTTCACACACGCAGGGTCCTCACACACGCAGGTTGTTCACACACGCAGGGTCCTCACACACGCAGGGTGCTCACACACACAGGGTGCTCACACACGCAGGGCGCTCACACACAGGGCGCTCACACACACAGGGCGCTCACACACGCAGGGCGCTCACACACGCAGGGTGCTCACACACGCAGGGCGCTCACACACGCAGGGCGCTCACACACGCAGGTTGTTCACACACGCAGGGTCCTCACACACGCAGGTTGTTCACACACGCAGGGTCCTCACACACGCAGGGTGCTCACACACACAGGGTGCTCACACACGCAGGGCGCTCACACACAGGGCGCTCACACACACAGGGCGCTCACACACGCAGGGCGCTCACACACGCAGGGCGCTCACACACACACGCGGCGGTCCCAAGACCCTGGGCACAGGAGGTAACCCGGCCTTCCACAGTCCCGCCGCCCTGCATCCTGTCCCAGCAGCCCGCCCCGCAGCCCGCCCCGCAGCCCGCCCATCCCTGCATCCTGTCCCCCGCAGCCTGCCCCGCCCGCAGCCCGCCCCGCCCGGCCCCGCCGCCGCCCCGCCCGGCCCCGCCCGGCCCCGCCGCCCCGCAGCCCGCCCCGCCGCCGCCCGCACCGCGGAACTGCTGCTGCGCCACCTCCCGCAGCACGAGCTCGCCGTGCAGCTCCCGCAGGCGGCCCAGCAGCGCGCGGACCTCCCCGCTCTCGCCGAAGGCTTCCAGGGAGGCGCCGCGGCCGGGCGCGTCCTCCTCCTCCGCCGCCGCCGCCTCCGCGGCGCCCGGGGACGGCGCCTCGCCGAGGGCCATTGCGGAGCGCGGGCCGCTCGGGGAGGCCGGCGCCGGCGAGCTCCGCGCCGCGGCTGCAGAGAAGCGCGCCAGCCGCTGCCGGCCCCGCCCCGCGACCTCCGACCCCGCTGCAGGGCGTGCCGAGCGCCCGGAGAGCACGCGCGGAGCGGCGAAGCGACGCAGCGCGCTCAGAACGCATGCGCACGCCTTCCCGCGGCCCGGGGAAAGCGGAGCCGCCTCCTGGCAGGCCCCACCCGGAACCCGCGGAGCCAGGGCCGACGCGAGCGCGCAGGCGCCGGCCGCGCGGGGTGATGAGGCAGGCGGGCGGGACGGGAGGGTGGGGGCGTGGCTGTGAGGTGAGGGGCGAGGCGGAGGGCGGGGCCGCGAGGTGAGGCGCGGGTGGGCGTGGCTGGGTGGGCGTGGCTGGGTGGGCGGGGGCGGAGCGGCGGGGGCGGGGCCCGCCGGGTCTCGGCGCGCCGGCAGCCGGGCGGAGCCGCTCTGACCGCCGGGGCTGAGCTCGGGAAGTCGGGGCGGGAAGCTGGGCCGGGCCTTTCAGCGCTGACAGTCCTGAACGCCCAAAAGGCCGGAAACGGAGGGGGGAGGCTGGCCTTGAGCACAAAAGCTCCGGGACCGCGCCCGGCGTTCGCGCCCAGTAGGACCCGCACCGGAAATGGCAACGCCAGTGGTAGTAATGGGGTGTAGGCGCCCCGCCCGCGGACGCCCCGCCCCGAGCGCCCCGCCCTCCCGCGGTCGGCCCGGACGCCCCGCCCTCCCGTGGTCGGCCCGGACGCCCCGCCCCCGGATGCCCCGCCCTCCCGCGGTCGGCGCGGCGCACACTCGGCTGCGGTCCGAGCCCGCGCGGGCTCACTTTATTATTAGGAGGGGAAGGGGCGCGCCCCCCGCCCCGCCCGCCGCGTCCCCCTCCCCCAGCCCCCCGCCCCCCGCCCCGCCCGCGCCCCGCCCGCCGCGTCCCCCTCCCCCCGCGCCCCGCGCGCCCCGCGCGGCCCCGCTACCCCAGCAGCTCCCGCATGGCGCCCAGGGCCGCGGCCCGGTACGCGCGCCCGAAGTGGTTCCAGTGGTTGAGGTAGTTGAAGAGCCGGTAGAGCCGCAGCCGCCCCTCGAAGCCCGGGGCCCGGGGCACCTTGCGGTGGTAGGCGGCGAAGAAGGACGCGGGGAAGCCCCCGAAGGCGGACGCGGTGGCCAGGTCGAGCTCGGAGTGGCCGTAGAAGGACGCGGGGTCGTAGAGCAGCGGCCCCGCGCCGTCCTCCGCCGCGTTCCCCGCCCACAGGTCTCCGTGCAGCAGCGCGGGCTCCACCGCCAGCCCGCGGAACAGGTCCGGGACCCGCACCTGCCGGGCGCGGGCCGTGGGCGCGGGCCGGACGACGCTCGAGTCGCCGGGGCCACGCGGCCCGGAGCCGCGGCTCCCCGCAGGCCGAGCCCCGGAGCCGCGGTTCCCCGCAGGCCGAGCCCCGGAGCCGCGGTTCCCCGCAGGCCGAGCCCCGGAGCCGCGGCTCCCCGCAGGCCGAGCTCCCCGAGCCCCGGAGCCGCGGTTCCCCGCAGGCCGAGCCCCGGAGCCGCGGTTCCCCGCAGGCCGAGCCCCGGAGCCGCGGTTCCCCGCAGGCCGAGGCCCCCGAGCCCCGGAGCCGCGGCTCCCCGCAGGCCGAGCTCCCCGAGCCCCGGAGCCGCGGTTCCCCGCAGGCCGAGCTCCCCGAGCCCCGGAGCCGCGGTTCCCCGCAGGCCGAGCCCCGGAGCCGCGGCTCCCCGCAGGCCGAGGCCAGGTTGCTTTCTGCTGGCTGCCGCGCTGTGGAGCTCGGCCTCCCTGACACGCTCACCGGACTGACACACGCGGCCCGTGTGTCTGGCCCTGTCCGAGGGTCATTTTGAAAGCTAGGTGGCGGGACCCGCGTGAGACCCAAGTACTCACCCCACAGTACCTGAGAGGGACTGGGACTGGCGGGGCAAAGGGGGACACGGACTCCCCATCATGGGACCAACAGCAGTGAGAACCACCGCTCGGTGGCCAGAGACCCGGGCACATGAGGAAAGCAAGTCTCAGGCTGAATGCCCGGAGACCTGAGCGGGAAACGCGCCCTCAGGAGCCAAGGTCACCTCCACTTCAGCGCAGTCTCCCCTGACGGCTCTTGGGGGACTGTGCTCACCTGTAGCCTGGACCAGAGCTCTCGAGCCTCTCTGTCACCATAGTCTTTCTCAATGAGGTCCAGTTGCGCTTGCAGCCGGTGCTGCGTGAAAAAGCTGGGCCAGTCATCCTGCCAGTCATTCACCTGAAAAACAAGAGGCCAGTACTGCAACTCAGAGCAACAGGGCGGTTACACCTAGAATCTGCCCAAGCACCAGAGCAGTCATTAAAAGAATATAGCAAGTAGGTGTGCGCTGGTGGCTCACGCTGTCATCCCAGCTACTCAGGAGGCTGAGATCTGAGGATCACAGTTCAAAACCAACCAGGCAGGAAAGTCCATGAGACTTATCTCCAATAAACCACCAGAAAACCAGAAGTGGCGCTGTAGCTCAAGAGATAGAGCGCTCGCCTTGAGCTAAGAGCTGAGCAACAGTGCCCAGGCCCAGAGTTCAAGCCCCACGACCGACAAAGCGAAATGAGCAAAAGTTCTTGAGTTCAAGCTCTGATATGAAATTTTTAAAAATTCATCCAGAAGAAGGTAGGGCAAAGGAAACAAAGAACAGACAACAAATAAATAGTAAAGTGACAGACTCAAACCCCAATAGATCAATAAACACACCCATAATGAAATACAACAGGCATTAACAGATGGCTAAAGCAAAAACCAACAGTAAGTTGCATGCAGATGTGTATTTCATATGCAAAAAAAAAAGGGCTGGGAAGGTGGCTCAGTGGTATGGTAGAGTGCTTGCCTTGCATGCATGTGGCCCTGGGTTCGATTCCTCAGCACCACATAAGCAGATAAAGCCAGAAGTGGTACTGTGGCTCAGTGGTAGAGCACTAATCTTGAGCAAAAAAGCTCAAGGACAGTACCCAGACCCTGAGTTTAAGCCCCAAGACCAGCACGCACGTGAAACATATTAATGAATTAAAAAGGAAAATCAATATGCTAAGACCTGGTTTTATAAGATTAGTAAAACTGAGAAACTTCTAGTCAGACTGATCAGATGAAAAAGAAGACAAGAACAAAAGAAGACAAGACATGCTGGTGGCTCACACCTGTCATCCTAGCTACTCAGGAAGCTGAGATCTGAGAATCTCAGTTTAAAGCCAGCCTGGGCAGGAAAGTCT
This sequence comes from Dipodomys merriami, assembly GCF_024711535.1. NCBI lineage: Eukaryota > Metazoa > Chordata > Mammalia > Rodentia > Heteromyidae > Dipodomys > Dipodomys merriami. The sequence goes on from NW_027206383.1 coordinate 367,501, forward strand.
GTGAGACTCGTATTTCCAGTTAACCTCCACAAAACCAGAAATCGTTCTGTGGCTCAAAGTGCTAGCCATGAGATAAAGAGCTCAGGAACCGCGCCCAGGCCCTGAGTTCAAGCCCTACAACTGAATAATAATACTTCGAAAGGTCCTGGAAGATGAGCTGTCCTCCCCTGTTCCATTCTCTCAGATGCACACAGCACATGACATTTGCACCACTGTTCTGTCTGCCTGAAATACTGGAACTGGGGTACTAGAACACTACTCCCCAGATACCACCATTCCCCTCCCCCTCCCAGCTCCACCAGGGAGCCTCTCCACACAGATGTCACAGCCTACCCTCTGCCTTCACAAGTCAGGCGGTTGATCTGATGCCTGGGGACACACAAGGGGTCAGGTAGCAGCCCTGGGCCTCGGGAAGGGGATGTCTTCACCCAGGCACTCACCTGAGGGATGAAGCCGCAGAAGGTGACGGTGTGGAAGCCGAACTTGCTCACATATTGGGGCTCAGCACCCTCAGCTCTGTGGCCTGTAAACAGAGGTCCTAGCCTCAGGGAGCTGATCGTCCTTTTCTGAAGTCTCCATTTTCTTTTCCAGTTTTCTACAGAGCGGTTCCTGACAGCCTGGCTGTACATGCTAGAACGTGGGTAGTTAGTTGGAGAGCACATTACGCATGCGGGTGAGTAGCCAGCATACAGACTTGCTCGGACTCTGCAGTCCACTGAACAAACCGCAAGGCTGGGCATGGAAGGGGCTACATACCAATTCTACTGACTTACCAGCTTCGTAAGAACTCTTGTTTAATAATCCTATCTTTCATAATGCAGGATAAAGTGTGATGACATTCGACCCAACCTATTACCACAATACCTGTGGCTCACGACCATAATCCCAGCTTCTCAGGGAGGCTGTGATCTGAGGATCACAGTCCAATGCCAGCCTGGCAGGAAAGTTGTAAGCCTCTTATCTCTAATTAGCCACCAAAGAAAGCTAGAAGTGGGGCTGTGGTTCCAGTGTTAGAGCAGTGTTAGGCCCAGACCCTGAGTTCAAGCCCCAGGACTAGCACAAGGGAAAAAAAGGCGGGGCGCCACGGGCACTGGTCTAGGGTAGTCAGCGTGGCATAGAAAGGGTGACAGGAACAGACGGCACGCACCCACGGTGTTCTCCCTCTGCTGCAGCTTCTCCCTGAGCTTCTGGTTAAAAAGGTGTAAATCTGCTATCTGGTCCCCAAGTTTTGATGCCTGGCTAAAGAAAGAAGAAATATAGCCAATTAAAATAGCAAGTGGTAGTCCCAGCCAGTGTGTTTCATTCTGAAGTGTTTTATTTTTTTTTTTTGCAGGATCTACAAATAATTTTATTGAAATTGAACAAATAACAACAGTCTTCCTATGCTGGGGGTCACCCACCCCAAGCCATTTCCCATTCTGAAGTGTTTTAAAAGCCACTCTCTACTACAAAAGTAAAAAGTGAGTGCTAAGTATGACCCATCCTTCCCCCCAAAAGTAGCATGAAGTCAGGAAAGGGAGCCGGGCATGAGAACTACTGCAGCCATCCAACGGGCACAGAAGAAACGCCAGGCACAGAGCTTCCAAGAGTGAGTGAAGTGAAGCCTTAGCTGCCACTTCTGCAGGAACAAACATAAAGTAAAGGGAAAGTACTGCAATGACAGCTACCTGCTAAGACTCAAGCAGTCAACACTCCTTGCTTATGGAATTATGAGGGACTGGAAGCCTTGAGCTTGCATTTCCAATATTTTGCACATGGATATGTAGGACCCTCATAATTAGAAAAGGAAATTAAGACCGTAGCTAATAGACCAGCCTGGTTCAGCCCTAATTGAGCTGGCATTTTGTACACTCTGAAGTACAAAGCAAGGGCTGGGACATAGCTCAGTGGCAAAGCGCTTGCTTAGCCAGGGCAGCATCCTGGGGTTTGACCCCAGTACCAAAAAAAAAAAAAAAAAAAGACAAAAAAGAAGTACAGTTAAAAAAAAAAAAAACCCAGGACTGGGAAGGTGGCTCAGTGGTAAAGCGCTTGCCTTGCATGCGTGGGGCCCTGGGTTCGAGTCCTCAGCACCACATAAGCAGAAAAACACAGAAGTGTCACTGTGGCTCAAGTGATAGAGCGCTAGCCTTGAGCTGAAGAGCTGAGGGACAGCGCCCAGGCCCAGAGTTCAGGCCCCAACAACCACAAAAGTACAAAGCAAGGAATAAGCTCTGTTTGTTTAATATAGCCTTATCACAGCCAAACTACTCTTTCCTTTAAAAAAAATACAGCAGAAATAAAAATAAACACCCTTATCTCCACTTAGCAGGAACTCTGAGCCACGCTCCTGGCTCAGGTGGCCCTGAGACCCTTGTCTTCAGTTAACCAGAACTGAACGAAGGCTGGGCTCCAGTGAGAGCACCAGCCCTGAGCAAAAAACTTGAGAGCTAGGCTGGGCAGGGCGGCTTGCACCTGGCTTCTCAACAGTTCTGGAGGCTGAGATCTGAGGATCATAGTTGAAAGCTAGCTTGGGCAGGAAAGCCCTTGGGACTCTTATCTCCAATAACAAAAACAGAAGCGGTGCTGTGGCTCAAGTGGTAGAGCACTAGACTTGAGCAAAAACGCTCAGGGACAGCACCCAGGCCCTGAGTTCAAGCCCAAGGACTGGCACGTGTGCACACACACACACACACACACACGAAATCTGGTAATTGTGCTGAGTTATGCAGGCAGTGCATCTGAAGCTGCTCCTGTCTGTTTCTCTGTGTGTCTGTCTGTCTGTCTCTGTTCTCTGTGGTCTCTCTCTTGCACCTGTGTCTCTGCAGCCAGGTTTCCCTGTCTTTTTCTGGCTGCATGTATGTGTCTGTGTGTGTGTGCGCACGCGCGCATGTGTGCATGCATGCATGGGGGGGTCCCGCTCTCCCACACTCACCTGCCCAACCTCTTCATCTTCAAATACTCCATGACAAAGGCTGCCCCACCTCCCGGCAGGTCGATCACCTTCCTGGGCTGTGGTACCCGCACCAGGCCTGTGCTGTGGAGGGCCTCCAGGCTTGCCCTCTCCCCCTCAAACATCTTCCGGGCCTGTGGCCAAGCAGTTCAATGAGCCTTGCCGGCAGAGTCTGCAAGCTCCAACTCCAGCAGAAGCCTCTGCCTGCCGGGCTGCGCCGCTCATGGCCCTTGACATAAGGTAGCTACAAGAATCACAACCCCAGAGCTCTTCCGTTACTGAAAGCGCAAACGGCACTATCACTCAGGTGGTGAAAGGAAAGAAGCCCCTTCCTGAGGCTAAGCCGGAGGGTTGAGGGGTCTGGCCTGCAGAGAGGAGGGCGGCGGGTTCCTGGGGCCTGGGATGCAGGGAGGCAGGGTGGGCTGCGGCTGGGCCGTCCTCCAGGGCCTCCAGGCAGCCACAGGCACCACCACGGCTGGGCCTGAGGCACTGAAGGAGACACATCCAGCTCACCCCAGGCCCTATTGTTTCTAGAACATCACCCCAAACATCCCAGTGTTACATCAGACGAATTCTTCCCTGCTGTTTGCCATGCAGTGAAAAATAGGCACTTTTTAAACAGAGTACTAGAGCTGCAACACGACCTTCGCACCCCACACGCGTGCCCATGCACACACACTGGGGAGTGAACTCGGGCCTGTGTGCGCACGCAAGCCCTCTACCACCGAGCGCCACCCTCACACACACGTGTGCACACACACTGGGGAGTGAACTCGGGCCTGTGTGTGTGAGCGAGCCCTCTACCACCGAGCGCCACCCTCATACACACACACGTGTGCACACACACTGGGGAGTGAACTCGGCTTGTATGCGCACACAAGCCCTCTACCAGCGAGTGCCACCCTCACACACATACATGTGCACACACACTGGGGAGTGAACTCAGCCTGTGTGTGTGAGCAAGCCCTCTACCACCGAGCGCCACCCTCACACACACACGTGTGCACACACACTGGGGAGTGAACTCGGGCCTGTGTGTGTGAGCGAGCCCTCTACCACCGAGCGCCACCCTCACACACACACGTGTGCACACACACTGGGGAGTGAACTCGGCCTGTGTGCACATGCAGGCCCTCTACCAGCGAGTGCCACCCTCACACACACACACACACGTGTGCACACACGCGGGACTGAACTCAGCCTGTGTGTGTGAGCACTGAGTGCACCCTCAACCCAAGCCTCCCCGCAAGACTCCGTGTGTGTAAAGCGCAGGTGGAAGAAGGCCAAGCTCGGAGCGGAGTCAGAGCACTGTCTGCGGCCAGGGAGGGGGGAAAGGGCTCCACCCCACCCGCTGCCCTCCCTCCCCGCGCCGCCCCTCCTCCCTCCCCCCCTCCCCGCACCTGCGGCCTGCGGTTGACCTTGACGAACACGGGCCCCGCGTCAGTGTCGTAGGCCTGACCCTCGCTGATCTCCCCGGGCCCGGGGCTCCCGAAGGCCCGCAGCCGGGCGGTGCGCAGCTCGGCGCGCAGCAGCTGCTCCATGGGCCGGGCGGGGACCGAGAAGCGGGGACCGGGCGGCGGGGACCGAGAAGCAGGGACCGAGCGGCCGGCGGACGGACTGCGCAGCCTGGGGGGACAGGGACGGCCGGGCTCGCGGAGCCTGCGCGGGAGGTGGAGGGGGGGAGGTGGATGGGGCGGGGATCAGTGCGGTGGGGGGGGAGGCGGATCGGGGCGGGGATCAGTTGGGGGGGAGGCGGATCGGGGCGGGGATCAGTTGGGGGGGAGTGCGGGGAGTGCGGAGGGGGGCAGTACGGGGGCGGGGCGGGCCGGCGCACCCCAATGTGGAGCTTGGTGGGTGCAGGGGGGCGGGGCGGGGGGCGGGGCGGCCCCGCCCGCGCGGGCTTGGGATCTGGGGGCTGAGATAACGCGAGGGCGGGCGGCCCAGACAGCGCGCCCTGCACAGCCCTGCACCCACCGAGCTCACCAGTGCACGCCTCCGAGCACACACCCGTGCACACACCGTCACGCCTCCTCCGAGCACACACCCGTGCACGCCTCCGAGCACACACCCGTGCACACACCCGCGCACACCGCCCTGCACACGCCCGTGCACGCCTCTGAGCACATCTCCGTGCACACACCCGCCGGCGCACGCCGCCCACCCGCGCACACAAGAGTGTGTGCATGGCCGGGCGCTGGTGGCTCACGCCTGTAATCCTAGCTACTCAGGAGGCTGAGATCTGAGGATCGCGGTTCAAAGCCAGCCCGGGCAGGAGAGACCGTGAGACTCCTATCTCCAATAAACCACCAGAAAACCGGAAGTGGCGCTGTAGCTCAAGTGGTAGAGTGCTCGCCTTGAGCTGAAGAGCTGAGGGACAGCGCCCAGGCCCGGAGTTCAAGCCCCATGACCGACAAAAAAAAAAAAAAAAAAAAAAAAAAGAGTGTGTGCATGCTCTGGTGCACACCGGCCTGTCTACCTGAAGTGGTGTAATGCGGCTTGGGCAGCGGGAGGAGGCCGTCCCCAGCGCCCCCGTGGGAGGAGGCCGTCCCCAGCGCCCCCGTGGGAGGAGGCCGTCCCCAGCGCCCCCCCCCATGGGAGGAGGCCGTCCCCAGCGTCCCCCCCCGTGGGAGGAGGCCGTCCCCAGCGTCCCCAGCGCCCCCCCCCCCCGTGGGAGGAGGCCGTCCCCAGCGCCCCCCGTGGGAGGAGGCCGTCCCCAGCGCCCCCCCCCGTGGGAGGAGGCCGTCCCCAGCGCCCCCCGTGGGAGGAGGCCGTCCCCAGCACCCCCAGCGCCCCCGTGGGAGGAGGCCGTCCCCAGCGCCCCCCCCGTGGGAGGAGGCCGTCCCCAGCGCCCCCCCCGTGGGAGGAGGCCGTCCCCAGCGCCCCCCCCCCGTGGGAGGAGGCCGTCCCCAGCGCCCCCCCCCCGTGGGAGGAGGCCGTCCCCAGCGTCCCCCGTGGGAGGAGGCCGTCCCCAGCACCCCCAGCGCCCCCCCCCGTGGGAGGAGGCCGTCCCCAGCACCCCCGTGGGAGGAGGCCGTCCCCAGCACCCCCCGTGGGAGGAGGCCGTCCCCAGCGCCCCCCCCCCCCGTGGGAGGAGGCCGTCCCCAGCGTCCCCAGCGCCCCCGTGGGAGGAGGCCGTCCCCAGCGCCCCCAGCGCCCCCGTGGGAGGAGGCCGTCCCCAGCGCCCCCCCCCCCGTGGGAGGAGGCCGTCCCCAGCGTCCCCAGCGCCCCCGTGGGAGGAGGCCGTCCCCAGCGCCCCCCCCCCCGTGGGAGGAGGCCGTCCCCAGGACCCCCAGCGCCCCCGTGGGAGGAGGCCGTCCCCAGCGTCCCCCCCCCCCCGTGGGAGGAGGCCGTCCCCAGCGTCCCCAGCGCCCCCCGTGGGAGGAGGCCGTCCCCAGCGCCCCCAGGCCCCCCATCGCAGCTGTCTCTCCAGCCAGCTTGAGCTGTCACTCGGGGCAGGCCCACCGGAGCCCGGAAGGTGACAGAGGTGAGAGAAAAGCTTTGTGCGCAGGCAGGCGCTCCTGCTGGTGATCAAGTCCCCCAACACAAGGCCACAGTGAGAGCCCCTATCTGAAAAACAAACTACAAGCACAAAGGACTGGAAGCAAGGCTCGCGAGGTCGGGGATTTGCCTAGCAAAACAGGCCCTGAGCTCAATTCCTAGCACCACATACAGACAGAAAACATCTTTCCGATTCAGTCTCCATCCCAGGCGGAGCCAGGCCTGCGCTCTCAGGACACAGGCCGGTGCTTGGCCACGCCAGCCCGGAGCAGGGCCTCCACATGGCCGGGGCTAGGAAGGGGACCTGCGGCTCTGTTCCTCCTTAGACACCCACCAGAAACATCCTCTCTGTGAAGCAGACACCCACTGCAAAGCCGAGGTCTAGTGGTCAGATGGACATTTCTGTGAGGTTTTAATGCGGTGCTCGCCTCCTGCAGGGACAGCCGCCGGCCTAGGGGAGGTGTGGGCACTGGGCACTGGCTATCCCTGTGGAGTGTCAGCCTGCCCTAACTCAAAACTGGCCCAGGGCTGAGTTCCTGGCAGGAGGGACGGACCTGGGCAAGCAGGAGATACCCCTGTGGCCCAGGCATCCCCAAGAATGAAAGTCAGGTTTCCAGAGCAAGCAAACAGCCAGGGTTCAGGAGAACCAGCAGACACAAAAGGCTTTTCTGACCTGGCTTGAAGCCAAGCACTACTATTTTCATCTCCTCTAACGGGGCGATTCTCCAAAGCCGTGCCAAGGAAGGGACCTGTTGGGAGAGGGGGTAAGGCTGATACAGAAGCCAGAGAGGATGGCTGTCTGTGAAGAGGGCACCTGTCACCTGCCACTCTCCTCTTCCAGGCCTGGCCTGCCTTTACACCTTGCTATACAGTGCTCAGGACAGGCGACTCCGGTCCCTGGCGCCTGACTGACAGTTGGTTTGTCAGGGATTCCGCAGCTCCATTGCTCACCAGCTCATTTTGCTGCTGACACAGTTGAGACAGAGGCTGCTAGCTGGTGACACGAGCTAGCAGCTGGCTGAGCTATTCAGGGTCAAAGCCTGATTCCACAGCACCCTTGAATTTTTCTTCATCGTTTATGACCATCTGTGATTGATTACACAGGAAGGTACAGAGCCTGGCAGGCCCTTGGGTTTCAGTAGGAGAGGCATGAATTGAAGAATAGGAAAGCCTTTATTTTGGAGCTAACAAGAACTGTTTAAGATTCAGGGTCAGGGCAGTTATGTGATAACTTATTAAAATAGCAAGGTGAATTTTATGTTGTATGAATTGTAACACTATTTGTGTCCAATGTGTGCCTGTCTGAGGCTTGAATTTGAATTCAGCCAGATTACTTTCCCTGAGCATTATTTTTTTTTTTTTGGTCCACCGTGGGGCTTGAACTCTGGGCCTGGGTGCTGTCCCTCAGCTCTTCAGCTCAAGGCTAGCACTTTACCACGTGAGCCACAGCTCCACTTCCAGTTTTCTGAGTGGTTCATTGGAGATAAAAGTCTCTTGGACTTTCCTGCCTGGGCTGGCTTTGAACCGAAATCCTCATATCTCATCCTCCTGAATAGCTAGGATTACAAGCATGAGCCACCGGTGCCTAGCTTGAGCTTTTGTGCTCAAGGGTCAAGGCTACCACTTGAGTCACAGCTCTAGTTTCAGCTTTGTGTGTGTGTATATATGGTTAATTGGACAAAGGAGTCTCAGCTCAGGCTGGGAATGTGGCTTAGTGGTAGAATGCTTGCCTAGCAGGCATGAAGCCCTGGGTTCGATTCCTCAGTACAACATAAACGGAAAAAGCCAGAAGTGGCACTGTGGCTCAAGTGGTAAAGTGCTAGCATTGAGCAAAAGCAGCTAAGAGACAGTGCCCAGACCCTGAGATCAAGCCCCAGGATTGGCAAAAAAAAAAGTCTCAGACCGGGCCTTGGTGGCTTATGCCTATAATCCTAGCTACTCAGGAGGCTGAGATCTGAGGACTGTGGTTCAAAGCCAGCCCGGGCAGGACAGGAAAGTCTGTGAGACTCTTTTTTTGTGTGTGTCTGGTTGTGGGGCCTGAACTCTGGGCCTGGGCACTGTCCCTCAGCTTTTCAGCTCAAGGCTAGTGCTCTACCACTTGAGCCACAGCGCCACTTCTGGCTTTTTTGCTTATGTGGTGCTGGGAATCGAACCCAGGGCTTCAGGCATGCAAGGCAAGCGCTCTACCACTGAGCCAACTTCCCAGCCCCAGTCTGTGAGACTCTTATCTCCAATAAACCACCTAAAAACTAGAAGTGGCGTTGTGGCTCAAGCGGTAGAGCACTCGCCTTGAGCTGAAGAGGTGAGGGACAGTGCTCAAGCCCAGAGTTCAAGCCCCATGACCAACTAAAAAAAGTCTGAGCTCAGGATGACTTCAAACCATGATTCTCAGAACTCAGCCTCCTGAGTAGCTAGTATTATAGGTGTGAGCCACCAGCACCCAGTCCTAAGTTCAAGCCCCAGGACTGGCACAAAGGGGGAGGGGGTTAGGGATGTAGAAATGCCTAGCATAGGTGAAGCCCTAGGTTCAACCCCCAGTACAAAAGAAAGACAAAAAAATTATGCCTCCAAATAAAACCTTCCTTGGGGCTGGGAAGGTGGCTCAGTGGTAGAGCGCTTGCCTCACATGCATGAGGCCCTGGGTTCAATTCCTCAGTACCACAAAAGCAGGAGAAAAAATAACCTACTTTTTGCAGCTCAGCCAGTCTAGAACATCATATGGTGCCATGTTGAGAGGCGTGTCCGCAGGCAACATGGACAGGTCTTCATGGAATGGAGCCACACACACATGGACAGGTCTTCATGGAATGGAGCCACACACAGGTCTCAAAGTTAACACATTTACTTTATTTATTATTTATTTTGTCAGTCGTGGGGCCTGAACTCTGGGTCTGGGCGCTGTCCCTCAGCTCTTCAGCTCAAGGCTAGCGCTCTACCACTTGAGCCACAGCACCACTTCCAGCTTTTTCTGCTTATGTGGTGCTGAGGAATTGAACCCAGGGCCTCATGCATGCAAGGCAAGCACTCTACCACTGAGCCACCTTCCCAGCCTAAACTTAAAGAATTTAGTGAGCCGGGCGCTGGTGGCTCACGCCTGCAATCCTAGCTACTCAGGAGGCTGAGATCTGAGGATCGCGGTTCAAAGCCAGCCCGAGCAGGAGAGACCGTGAGACTCCTATCTCCAATAAACCACAGGAAAACCGGAAGTGGCGCTGTAGCTCAAGTGGTAGAGCGCTCGCCTTGAGCTGAAGAGCTGAGGGACAGCGCCCAGGCCCAGAGTTCAAGCCCCACGACCGACAAAAAAAAAAAAAAAGAATTTAGTGAGCTGGGTGTAAATGGCTCAAACTTATTTCAGATAATCCTAGCTAATTAGGAGGCTGAGTTCTGAAGATCAAGTTCAAGGTCAGTCTGTGCAGAAACAAATCTAAGAGACTTAATTCCAATTTTAAAAAAAAGCTATAACTGGAAACATGGATCAAGTGGTAGAGAGCTAGCCACAAACAAAAAAGTTGATAGTGTCAGGCCTTGAGTACCAGCCCCAGTGATGATACAAATACACACACAAACCTAGAGGAATGGCTCAAATGCTAGTGCTTACTTAACAGGACCATACCTTGGAGTTCAACACCCCATACTGCAAAAAGAAAATACTTTTAAGTAATTGCAATAAATGACAAAGTTTAAAAAGCTGGCAAGCTCTACAGCTGCATGCCAGTAGCTCACACCTGAAATCCTAGCCACTCGAAGCCAGCCCGGAAAGAAGTCCATCTCCAATTATCTCAAAGTGGTAGAGCACTAGCCTTGAGAAAAAAAAAAATCTCAAGACAGCGCTCAGACCCTGAGTTCAAGCCCCATGACGGACGAAATAAAACCTACCTCAGTATGTGTTCATCAGCTAAGGGCTGTGTCAGTGTGGACGGTGCTCTGTTCATCATCTGAGAGCTGTGTCAGTGTGGATGGTGCTCTGTTCATCAGCTGAGGGCTGTGTCAGTGTGGATGGTGCTCTGTTCATCAGCTGAGGGCTGTGTCAGTGTGGACGGTGCTCTGTTCATCAGCTGAGGGCTGTGTCAGTGTTGACAGGGCTGTTCATCAGCTGAGGGCTGTGTCAGTGTGGACGGTGCTCTGTTCATCAGCTGAGGGCTGTGTCAGTGTGGATGGTGCTCTATTCATCAGCTGAGGGCTGTGTCAGTGTGGATGGTGCTCTGTTCATCAGCTGAGGGCTGTGTCAGTGTGGACGGTGCTCTGTTCATCAGCTGAGGGCTATGTCAGGGTTGACAGGGCTGTTCATCAGCTAAGGGCTGTGTCGGTGTGGACGGTGCTCTGTTCATCAGCTGAGGGCTGTGTCAGTGTTGACAGGGCTGTTCATCAGCTGAGGGCTGTGTCAGTGTGGACGGTGCTCTCATTACACTCACTGAGGTCATCTCCTGAGCCTCAGTTCAGCCACCCTGTTGGGTGTTTTCCTTGTTATCAATGAGAACCACTTTGGCCTCCACTCTGATCCACATACTGCTGTGCTGACAGATACATGGTTATCCATTTCCCCAGGGTCAGAGCACGAAAGCTAAAACCTTGGTTACATGGTCCAGGCATGACTAGGTCTGAACTCGATTCCTAACTTCTTCCATGTCTTCTCTCTCCTCCAACTAAAGCTGCTCAGTAGCATTAGTCTGACTTCTGCTGAGGGGCCTGATCTGTCATACATAAACAAGAAAAAAGTCCAGGAACTGCTGGCTCATGCCTGTAATCCTAGCTACTCAGGAGGCTGAGATCTGAGGATCACAGTTCAAAGACAGCCAAGGCAGGAAAGTCCATGAGACTCTTATCTCCAATGAGCCACCAGAAAACAGCCCCCAAGCTAAGTTCAGGCCCCCACAACTGACAAAAACCACAAACAAAAACCAAGTTGTTATCTATGTACTATGTATCTACGTACTACAGAATTTCTGAGTAAACAGCTAAAATGTTTAGTGAGGGGCTGGGAAAGTGGCTCAGTGGTAGAGTGTTTGCCTTGCATGCATGAGGCCCTGGGTTTGATTCCTCAGCACCACAAAATAGAAAAAGCTGGGAGTGGCGCTGTGGCTCAAGTGGTAGAGCACTGGCCTTGAGCTGAAGAGCTGAGGGACAGACCCCAGGCCCAGAGTTCAGGCCCCACAACCAAACAAAAAATAAATATAAATAAGTAATAAAATGTTGAATTGCTAAATGGGAAGCATAGGTATATTTATCAATGAAATCACTGAGAGTTTAATAAAGTTTTTGGACAAAGTGATTTAGTAGCAGCAAGGTCACTCATGAAATTTCTTATTCTTTTAATACTAAAGGATAGAAAACAAAACTATTTCCATGCTCATTTTGTAGTTTTAAAGGAATGCCTGACAATTTATTAAGCTTTAGTGAGCATGCAAGTTGGGGCAATACAGAAATAACGCAAGGCTCTTATTCATCCGATTTACCCAAAGGCTTGCAGCGCGGTCAGTTTCCCACCCTGCCTGCAGAAGCCTGAGGAAGTGATGGACAGACAAGGAATGTGCTTGACTGTGGAGCTGACCATTACTCACAACTTCTAGTAAGACAGTTCCACATGGACTTGTCTTAATGCTTTATGAAGCTCCAGAGCCACCCAGAGATGACGCTGGACTGAGGGGCAGGAAGTGGGTGGGTCCTGGCTACTTTCCTGTACACTGGACGCCCACACCGTCACTCGGCTCTCTACCTTTGAAGCAGAGCATGGACAGTGTGGCCTTAAGCAGCCAAGAACCTAACAAGGTGAACCACATCAGGGCCTTGTGGCCTTTCTTCAGATTCACACGCTTTCTGGTCCTGCCCAGACTGGTCCCAGTGTGGAGGACCTGGCTCTGAGGCGCGGCACACTCGAGACCCCTCGTCCAGAGGAAAGGCAGCTCATTTGATGAGATTCCGCATGATGTTTAGGGAGGACCCTCTATACCCCGATCCAAAATGGTTCCAGTGGTTCAGGTAGTGAAAGAGCTGATACAACTTCAGGCGCTTCTCAAATCCAGGGGCCTTGGGAATTTTGCTGTGATAGGCAGAGTAGAAGGAGCCACTAAAGCCACCGAACATGCCAGCTATAGCCAGCTCATATTCTGAGTGGCCGTAGAAAGAAGCTGGGTCAAAAATGATGGGCCCAGAAGAATCTTCTGCTACATTCCCTCCCCAGAGGTCTCCATGAAGCAAGGCCGGCGTGATCTCCAGATCACGGAACAGGTCAGGGATCTTCAGCTGCAGGGAGAAGGCAGAGACTTAGCAAAGCCACGGATGCACGCAGAGATGGAGATGTTCTAAGCACGGCTCAGACACGCCTAGCTTAGGAGGGGTTAGGGGACACTGACAGCACCCCGTTTCCTGTTCAGAGCCAGGCTCAGAGGAGCGGTCAGCCTTGGTACCTCGTTACACTGAGCCACGTGAGGCGTGTACTGGACTGGGCCGCAGCAGGAGCGCACCTCACCTGCAGAGCAGACCAGAGCTCCAGGGCCTCCCGGTCCCCAGACTCCTTCTCCACCATATCCAGCTGGGGCTGAATGCGCTGCCGAGCATAGAACACAACCCAGTCCTTCTGCCAGTCATTCACCTGCACAAGTGACAACAAAGGACAGAGTTCATCAGGAAAAGCTAGCTCCAAGGAAGCTCGAATCCCTGCAAGCCTCCCAAAGTGGAAAGATGCCAGGAGCAGAGAGGTGAGGAGGGCCAGGCACCCGGGCTTCAGGCCGGCTGAGGTCAGGACCCCTCCCAGGAGCAGTGGGAGGCAGAGCCCAGGCAGGATCTGCTCTGGGGCCAAGACTGAGAGTGTAAGGTCCGCTCCTGGATGGCCAGCAGACTCCACCCTCCTCGCAGCAAAGTCTCCACCCAGTACCTGCGTTACCTAGGCAACTGGGATACCTGGAAGAGGTCACATCTGCATCCGCTGAGGTCACATCTGAATTTGATGTGGCCACACCTTTCCCCGCCCATACCCTACATAAGGCCTAACCCAGGCCCAGACGCTCTCTTGCTCTTGCTCTTGCTGCTCTTTTCTTGCTCTCTCTGTTCTATTCTAGCTCACTCTCTGTTCTTTTCTTGCTCTCTCTCTTTCCCAGCCACGTGGAGTGCCAACCTTGCCTGGTCCCAGCAGGTCTACCCCTTACCTGAATACCACGTGAGTGCTACTGTTCTTACCCCTCTCTCTGCTCTTTTCTCTCTCTTTCCTCTCTTCCCAGCTCTCTCTCATTCCCAGGCCTTTCCCAGCCACGTGGAGTGCCAACCTTGCCTGGTCTACTGAATAAACCTACCCCTTATCTGAATACCACGTGCGTGCTGGTGCGGTTCTTACTCGCCTACCTCTTTTTAAAAACCTAACAGAGAGCACCGGCACATTTCCTCTCAATTATCCTCCTTCTGGGACACAGTAACAGAGCTGACAGACTGCCCTACCCGTGGCTCAGGTCTACCTCATGGCCCTGTCCAGAGAAGAATCTTGAGAAGAGCCATACAGAACCTTGTTCCAGAAGATCCCTAGAAAGGCTGCCCAGAGCATGAGCACTGACCATGCACAGGGAAGGCAAGAGCAGAGATGCCCACAGAACAGGTCTGCCCCGCCTACTCCGGTGGAGTCTGCTTAGCATGGGAAACCTGCTTTCAGACCTGAGAATGGGGCTTCACAGAGACCTAGCTCTGAGTATTGGGACTTCACCAAAGTCTACCTCAGAGAATGGGGCTTCAAAGAGACCTAGCTCTGAGAATGGGACTTCACCGAAGTCTACCTCAGAGAATGCGGCTTCAAAGAGGCCTACCTCCTGGAAAGGCTGGCAAGCCCCTGGGAAAGATGTGTTTCTGTCCCTGCTTTTCTTTTCTTCACTGTATAGGAGTGCCTATTAATCTTTTACTGTTCCTGCTGCTCATTGTACTTACTCATTCTCAACGTTCCCTTATTCAAGGCTCTTTCTTAAGAGTGTTGATGACTCCAACATCTGATGAGTGTCTTAAAAATATGACTAACTCACCAGAGTTAAGTGCTACCCTGAAAGCCCCTCTTATGGAGGCTAGTAGACAAGTCGTAAGTAAATATAAAAGTATTGGGGATTTCACGATGTCACTTCAGCAGAAGGAATTGTAAGAGATTTACAAGAAGCTGTAGGCGTGGCTAGAACAGAAAGAATGTATGGGGGCCGGGAAGGTGGCTCAGTGGTAGAGCGCTTGCCTTGCATGCATGAAGCCCTGGGTTCCATTCCTCAGCACCACATAAGCAAAAAGAAAAAAGCCAGAAGTGGTGCTGTGGCTCAAGTGGTAGAGCGCTAGCCTTGAGCTGAAGAGCTGAGGGACAGCGCCCAGGCCCAGAGTTCAGGCCCCACGACCGGACCCAAAAAAAAAATAAAATTAAATTTAAAAAAAAAAAAAAGAATGTATGGCAATTGCTGGGAGAACTACTTAGAAAGAACTTCCTGTTACTCTCTTTCATTTACTAAGAGACTTGCTATATCTAGGCCACCTAGGTGCTTACAATTAAAGAAGGAACAAGAAAGATCCTAATGGGACAGTTAAGGCCTCTATAGAAAAAAGTAGTGGCTAATTGGTGATAAACATTGAAACCCATTGTATTCCTTAGAGATAAGCCGGAAACAAGTGCCTATCAGGCGACCAGCTGGTGACCACCCAAGAATGAAGCCCTGCAGCAAGATTGTGTAACCTTTTGCCCTTTCTCATGGAGACTTTTGCTATAAAAGCTTGTTATCCTCTGCATTGAATCGCACTCAGCATCCACTCCTCTTGTGTGTGAGCTGTCTGTCTGCCATCTCCCCACCTATTCCAGTTCCTCCACTAGGTGTCCTCCGTTGTCCGACAGAGCCGGTCCACGGCACAGGACGTGACCCCAGAGGACGCACGACCCCACACACAAGCGTGTGTGTGCACACGGGCAGTGCTGCTGACGTGCCCGGAAGCGGACAGGACCAGAAGGCACTACTTAGGACCCAAAGCAGGTTTACAGATAACCCCCTATGACATGTGCCTGCCAGGAACCCCTAGAACTTTCCTCAATTCCTCAGCAACCCCGCCCAAGGAGCCACCTCTGCCTACCCTCTGAAAGCACTGTCCCACCCACCCCACAGCAAGCAGAACTCCCATCAAAGCCAACCTTAAAACCGTAATAAGCCTGCTTGGTGTTGGTGGCTCACGCCTGTCATCCTAGCTACCTAGGAGGCTGAGATCTGGGGATCACAGTTAAAAACTAGCCCAGGCCAGGCGCTGGTGGCTCACGCCTGTAATCCTAGCTACTCAGGAGGCTGAGATCTAAGGATCGCGGTTCAAAGCCAGCCCGGGCAGGAGAGACCGTGAGACTCCTATCTCCAATAAAACCACCAGAAAACCGGAAGTGGTGCTGTGGCTCAAGTGGTAGAGCTCTAGCCTTGAGCAAAAAAGCTCAGGGACAGTGCCCAGACCCTGGCATGAAAAAACCCCAAACCATCCCAGAAACAATCTTGCATCACTGCTGAAATGGTCTGCCAGAGGGACTAGGCCAGGACTCCATACTAAAACACTCAGGTGTTCAAGTTCTTATATACAGTGGTATCTAGAATTTGCATAGAACTCATTAATCATCTCTGGTTATGATACTTAATAATATAGCTTATTAAGCACCTGCTATACTGCACTGTTTAAGAATAATGACAAGGGCTGGGAAGGTGGCTCAGTGGTAGAGTGCTTGCTTTGCATTCATGAGGCCCTGGGTTTGATTCCTCAGCACCACATAAGCAGAAAAAGCCAGAAATGGCGCTGTGGCTCAAGTGGTAGAGCTGAAGAGCTGAGAGACAGTGCCCAGGCCTAGAGTTCAAGACCCACGACCAAAAAAAAAAAAAAACAAAAAGCTACGACATACAGTATTGCACAGGAATAGGAAAGGGTACTTTCTTTCTCACCTGAGGAAGATAGCCACAGCATGTCACCACATCAAACCCAAACTGGTCCACAAAGAGTTGGTCCACCTGCTCTCCTCCTTTCCCTGCCATACAAAAAGAAAAGGGAAAGATCACAGTTAGTTTCCTTGTGCCAGGAGACCCTGGGCTCCCATTCATGGAGCACAGAGATGCACCAAAGCCTGACCTCAGCTGGGAGGTGGAGAGGACACCTTATGTCCTACCCAGAGACAAAAAAAGGCCTTGGTCTCCACTAACTCTCTGGTTACTCAGAACAGAAACTCCTTGGGCAGACTTAACAACCAAAGACGCCAGCTCTCAGAGCAGACAACAGTGTACTGAGGAGAAAAAAAAAGAAAAGATGACTTTTCTTTAGAGAAGAAAAAACAATCGACCCTCTTAATCCATCAAGAAAGAACAGTTCTTGGTAGTGACATGGCCTACAAAGTGGATATTAGCTTGGAAATGGTTTCAATCCTATGTAGTTGCTCAAACTCAGACAATCCCAGCACTAGACTCCATGCAGTCTGGAAGTGTGCTGGGGCCTCTCAGTCTGCCCTCACAGGGACAGGGCCCGGCAGCCTCACGGGCCAGCATCAGCAGCTCAGTCCAGCAGAGTCAGCACAGAGAGACCTGTGGATTACCAACTGTCAGAGATGAAAACAGTGGAAAATTCCCACAGTATAACAACACACTAAACTCTAGCTAGGTCAGACTTGAGGGCTGACTTTGCAAATCTCAGGAATGGAACTAGAGGTGTGGCTCAAGTGGTAGAACGCCAGCTGTGAGCAAACCCAGTCTCAAGAATGACACGTACTTAGAATACACAGTGCTTAAAAGGACTCACTTTGTACAGAAAGCCAGAAAACCTCCAGTCTCTCTGCAGAGAGAGAGGGAAAAGCAAGGGTAATACTATGAAAGTTCCAAGTCCAACAGTGACTTCCTGTCTTCCAAGTACAGTTAACACATCAGCCACATCCATGGTGCTCACTGAACTGCTCTAGGATATTCTGGCATCATTACAGATCTGACTATCAGATCACCAAACACGTGGCTGTGTGTCCTCCTCCAGGGGGTCTCCTACAATCCATCCAGCCCTTACCCACAGTGCTAGCCTCCTTCAGGAGTCTCTCTCCACGCTTCTTGTTCTCGAGGTGTAGATCTGCAAGCTGGGTTCCAAGTTTAGCAGCATGACTATAAAACCAAAACACAACAGATGACACCCAAAAGGCAGAGCCACTTCTATACGAAAGGGCTCAAGGAACACAAAGCTTGTGAACATTTTAAGGACAGTCCGTTTTTAATCAAGAGGGGATGAAGGGCGCAGATGATCTGACACACCTTTCTCCAGCCTTAACTGAATTTGCACCCCACCCTCCCTCACCGTGTTTGGAGATCCCTCTCTTCTGCCTTTGGCTATCAGTGAATCACACTGCCCGTTCTGCAGAACCGTTATATATGGAGTCTCAGTGACATTCTTCAAAAGCCCAACTGAGTGCTGATGGCTCATACCTACAATCTCAGTGTCCCGAGAGCAAGAATCATGGTTCAGACCCAACACAGGCAGGAAAGTCTTTGAGACTCATCTCTAATTAACCACCAGAAAGCAGAAGTGGAGCTGTGGCTCAAGTAGTACAGCACTAGCCTTGAGCAAAAAAAAAAATTCAGGGGCAGTGCCCAGGCCCTGAGTTCAAGCCCCAGGACCAGTACACACACAAAAATAATAATAATTGTGCTCCCAAGTACAAGCTTCAGGAACAAAGGAGCCACAGGAACCACACAGAGGAAAAAGTCTTTGCCCTTAACCAGAGGAGATTCGTCAAAACACACCTGCTCAGAGACCGCATGTCCAAATGCTCCATCACCAGCACACTCCCTCCTCCCGGGGCATCCAGAACTCGGATGGGCCTGGGCACCTTCACGGTGCCTGTCTTCAGAATGGCGGCCAAGCTTGCCATCTCCCCTTCAAACATTCTTCTGGCCTGTCAGAAAGGTGCCAGAGGCCGGGGCTGGGGCTGGGCCTGGGCCGGGGCCTGGAGTCCGTCCTCCCCTCCACAGGGCAGTCAGAAAGGTGCCAGAGGCCGGGGCTGGGCCTGGGCCGGGGCCTGGAGTCCGTCCTCCCCTCCACAGGGCAGTCAGAAAGGTGCCAGAGGCCGGGGCTGGGCCTGGGCCGGGGCCTGGGGCCCGTCCTCCCCTCCAGGATAACCGAAGGGGCGGGCCCTTTCTATCCCGCCAGGCGCTGTCTCCCGCAAGGCGGCCAGCGGGAAGGCTCCTCTCGGGGTAGTCAGGGAACCGCACCCAACTGCCCGCGAAGGCCACCTGCGCGCACCGCGGTCCAGGGTCCTGATCTCGGGCCCTGACCCCGGGCCTGACCCCGACCCCGACCCCGACCCCAAGCCTGACCCCCGGGCCCTGACCCCGGCCCTGACCCCAAGCCTGATCCTGGGCCCTGACCCCTGCCCAGCCCTGACCCCAAGCTTGACCCCGGGCCCTGACCCCGACCCCAGGCCTGACCCCGACCCCGACCCCAAGCCTGACCCCCCGGCCCTGACCCCAAGCCTGATCCCGGGCCCTGACCCCTGCCCAGCCCTGACCCCAAGCTTGACCCCGGGCCCTGACCCCGACCCCAGGCCTGACCCCGACCCCGACCCCAGCCCTGACCTGAGCGGAGCTGGCCCCGGCCCCGCCCCTACCTCGGCCTTGGAGTTCATCTTCACGAACACCCGTCCTCGGTCGGTGTCGTAACTCTGGCCCTGGTTGATGCACCCGCCTCCCGAGTGCCCCGTGGCCCTGACCGAGCCGCAGCCCAGCTCCCGCCGCAGCAGCTCCTCCATGTTCCCGCGGGGCCGCGCGCCGCCTCGCACGGGCGGCAGACGCGGCTGGGCGGGGCCGACGCAGGCTCGGACGGAGATTGGGTGGTGATCGGGAAGGGGCGTGACCTTGCTGCGGAGATCACCGCGGGGATTGGGCGAGGGGCGCCCCGCCCGCCGCGGGCCCGCTCGGGGATTGGGTGGCGCGTGGGGCGGGGAGAAGGGCGGGGCGCGAGCTGGAGGCCCGGAGCTCAGCCCCCGCCCTCCCCCGTTCCCGTCCCCCTCCCCCCTCCGCCCTCCCTCTTCTCTCCCCCCACTGATCACCGGCCCCGCGGCGGCCCACCCGAGCTGCTCTGCAGGCTGAGACCTGGGGATCACAGTCCGAAGCCAGCCGGGGCAGGAAACTCCGTGAGACTCTCATCTCCAAAGCGGTGGTTCAAGTGGTAGAGCGCTCGCTTCAGCAGAGCTGGGGACAGCGCCCAGGCCCTGAGTGTGCACACGCGCGCACACACGCACACGCGCACACACACGCACATACGCACACGCACATACACATACACACACGCACATACGCACACGCACATGCACATACACACGCACACACACGCGCACACACACGCACGCACACGCACGCACACACATATGCACACACATATGCAATGCACGCACACGCACACGCGCACACACGCACATACACATACGCACACACACGCACACATGCACACACACGCACGCACGCACATACGCACACACATACGCACACACGCACGCACATACACACACGCGCACACACACATACGCACATGGGCACACACACGCACACCCGGACGGGGAGAAGGATGAAGGGTATTTATAGACATACAACCACCCGAAGATGATAGAGTACCAACTTCAGAAAGGCAGGCAAGCGCTGATATGCGTCACTGAAACTCAGTCAGCCCAGAGGTTTGTTCTGTACCGGTGGTGAGGCTTGAACTCGGGCCGCTCCCTTAGCATGTCTGGTTCCTGGGTGAAATTCCACCACCGGAGCCACTCCTAAACATGAGTTGTGCTGGCTCATCAAGAGCCTTGGACTTGTCTGCTCCAGCTCGCTCAGAGCCTCGCCCAGGTCACAGCCTTTTGCACATAATACTCTACCTGTGTTGCTTGACTTCTTACAAGTAACAAGTTCCACTTCAGAAACTTCCTGGGGAAGAGAAGGCAGCTGCTGCCCTTCTGGGAGACGGTGGGATCAGGAGTCTACCCCAGCCAAATTTTCAGTACTCCAAGTGTGCAAAACATAACCATAATGCTCCTCAGGCCAGTATTTGGGGTAAATATCCCGTAGTTAGGCTCCATGAGTTCCCTCCAGTTGTCTGTGTTCTGGCTGAAAATCTCAGAGGCCTTGACTAAGGTTTGAGCTGGCAGGTTTGAGCTACGTGGGGCCATGAAGATTCGATGCCCTGATCATGTGTTGGGTTTCGGTCCCCACCAGAAAGCACACGCCCTTTCCCCTGCCTGATGGAGGATGAACGCAGCACTGTTAAGTGCTCCTTAAATGGCCTGGTGTCTACACTTCTTCCTTTGTAATCCCAGCTGACTCCTCACTGCACTTGTGGCTACTCCAGCCCCAGGGATAGTGGGGCAAAACAATCCTAGAGAATGACCATTCATTCCTGTTCTGGCTTCTGAACAACAGCGCCATGTCCCCATCACATCCACCCAGTCCCAGCATCCTGCTTGCTTCCTGCTGTTCAAGCGTGGTCCTCAGATCTCAGCCTCCTGAGTAGTTAGGATTACAGGTGTGAGCCACTGTCGCCTGGCTTCAGTGATCTTGATCACTGAGAGGAACACACACTCACATTTCTGCTGTCCTGGTGTTTGTCATCCCAGTAGCTGGCACCCAGCACCGGGCCTTCCTTCCCCGAGGAGCTGAGAGAAGTGAGCACCCTGCCTTGGTCCAGGGGAAGACAGCACAAAGGGGTGGAGACCATCATTAGGGGCAGCCTGGTCTGCCCCGCCTACTCCGGTGGAGTCTGCTTAGCATGGGAAACCAGCTTTCAGACCTGAGAATGGGGCTTCACAGAGACCTAGCTCTGAGTATTGGGACTTCACCAAAGTCTACCTCAGAGAATGGGGCTTCAAAGAGACCTAGCTCTGAGAATGGGACTTCACCGAAGTCTACCTCAGAGAATGCGGCTTCAAAGAGGCCTACCTCCTGGAAAGGCTGGCAAGCCCCTGGGAAAGATGTGTTTCTGTCCCTGCTTTTCTTTTCTTCACTGTATAGGAGTGCCTATTAATCTTTTACTGTTTCTGCTGCTCATTGTACTTACTTATGCTCAACGTTCCCTTATTCAAAGCTCTTTCTTAAGAGTGTTGACGACTCCAACATCTGATGAGTGTCTTAAAAATATGACTAACTCACCAGAGTTAAGTGCTACCCTGAAAGCCCCTCTTATGGAGGCTAGTAGACAAGTCATAAGTAAATATAAAAGTATTGGGGGTTTCACGATGTCACATCAGCAGAAGGAATTGTTTGTAAGAGATTTACAAGAAGCTGTAGGGGCGGCTAGAACAGAAAGAATGTATGGCAATTGCTGAGATAACTACTTAGGAGAAAGAACTTCCTGTTACTCTCTTTCATTTACTAAGAGACGTGCTAGATCTAGGCCTCCGTGGTGCTTACTATTAAAGAAGGAACAGGAAAGATCTTATGGGACAGTTAAGGCCTCTATAGAAATAAGAATGGTTAGTGACAAACATCGAAACCCATTATATTTCTTAGAGATAAGCGGGGAAACAAGTGCCTATCAGGCGACCAGCTGGTGACCACCCAAGAATGAAGCCCTGCAGCAAGATTGTGTAACCTTTTGCCCTTTCTCATGGAGACTTTTGCTATAAAAGCTTGTTATCCTCTGCATTAAATCGCACTCAGCATCCACTCCTCTTGTGTGTGAGTTGTCTGTTTGCCATCTCCCCACCTATTCCAGTTCCTCCTCTAGGTGTCCTCCATTGTCCCGACAGAACCGCCCCGTGGCACTGGTCACCTACCACAAGTCTGCTTTGGAGAGTAGCACCTATAGGATGCAAAGGAGACCCTAGACAGGATCATTGATTGGAAAAAGTTCCACCTTAGTGCTAAGGACTTCAGGCCACCAACTCTGAACCTGATGCCCAGAAGCATCCATTTCCTAGTAAAATCCTGCTCTCAAATGGAAGGGAAAGGAGGGGGTGGCCCAGAAAGACAAGAGAGCTGTCTGGGAACAGCTCTGAGAACCCCAAAATCATACAATCTGTGGGCTCAGGAATGCAAACAACATGGTCTAGTAAGACAGCCGTTAAGGTTCACAGGATGGAGAATATTGAGGCTGGCAAAAAATAAAACCTCAACTCTTAAAGGGCTGTGAAAAGTCACTGCAGGCAGTAAGTCAGGTTCACTCCGGGAGTGTCAAGTGCTCTGGACAGGCTCTGTGTGTGGGAGCGAGTCCGGCCCTTGGGCGGTTACCTGGGAGAACCGGGGCTTCAGCCAGCTTTCTGAGGGGGCACACTGCGTGTGAAGCATAGGGCCTGCGTGTGAATCACAGGGCCTGGTCTGTGCAAGCAAGGGTGTTCCGGTGGCATGTGTGTGCCTCACAGGGCATCTGAGAAGAGCGGAGTGAGGCTGTGCAATCAGGCAAGCTGCTGAGCCCTTTAGAGAGGAACATGGCTACATGGGAATGGGGAGGTCACAATTCAGTGGACAGAAATAGGGCCAACTTATGAGGGTCAGGTGAGGCTGAACAGCAGGTGCAGATCAACTGAGGCAGTGAAGAGTCTGTGGACAGATGGAGGCGCCCTGCACACTCAGTCCGGCTCTGCCTCACTTAAGCTGCTGGCAGCCAGGTCCCCACCACAGTGGCTCAGACGGCCCCAAGGGCCAAGCCCCAGGCCTCAGGCCCTCCAAGGTAAAGCCAGCACACAGAGTAGTGGCGGGAGCCCCTACCCTGTGCTCCTTGAGGTCTGCCACTGCACAGAGGGAGCTGGCACTTCCGTGAGGGACAGCGTGAGAGGAGGTGGGCCCCACAGTCCAGGCAGAGGCACGGGGCGGGCATTGAGAAGGGATGTGAATTCCTCAGTCCTCTATGCACAGCCCCCCTGAGGCTTGCACACCTCTGCTAGCCTTGGTAAAGCACAACTACCGTCGTCAGAAAAAGAGCCTGGAGAGACACAGGGTGACTCAGATGAAGCTTTCAGTGTAGTCCTTGGATAATGTGTGGTGTGTGTGTGCACATGTGCGTGCATCTGCACATGTTTGGTCATGGGGCCTGAACCCTGGGCCTGGGCACTGTCCCTCAGATCTTTAGTTCAAGGCTAGTGCTCTATCATTGAGCCACTTTACCAGCCTTTGGTAGTTAATTGAAGATAAGAGTCTCATGGACTTACCTACCAGAGCTGTCTTCAAACCATGATCCTCAGATCTCAGCCTCACAATCCTCAGATCTCAGACTCTTGAGTAGGTAGGAATAATGCAAGAACCTTTTTACAGAAAATAATCTTTTTTCTTTTGTCGGTCATAGGGTTTGAAATCCTGGCCTGGGCGCTGTCCCTCAGCTCTTCAGCTCAAGGGTAGCGCTCTACTGCTTGAGTCACTTCCCGCTTTTTCTGCTTATGTGGTGCTGAGGAATGGAACCCAGGGCCTCAGGCATGCAAGGCAAGCACTCTACCACTGCGCCACCTGCCCAGCCCCGACGCTGTCCATTCTTAAATTCTACGTGTATTTCACATCAGAGGGGTAATGATTCCAACTTTGGAAGAAAACTCAGGTGAAAAACATCTGCCATCAGAACTTGAGGGAGCTGTGGGCCGGCGCGGGGCCGGGGCGGGGCCGGGGCGCGGGGAGAACGAGCGGCCGGGACGGGGCCGGGGCGCGGGGAGAACGAGCGGCCGGCGCGGGGCCGGGGCGCGGGGAGAACGAGCGGCCGGCGCGGGGCCGGGGCGCGGCCTCCACTCTCCGCGTGCGCGCGCCACCCGCCCCGCCCCGCTCGAGTACCCGCCCCTCCCCGCCCCTCCCCGCCCCTCCCCGCCCCTCCCCGCCCCTCCCCGCCCCTCCCCACCCCTCCCCGCCCCGCCCGGTCCGCCTCGGCCCGCTCGAGTGCCCGGCGCTCGGCGCTCGGCTGCCTGCCCTGCGGCGCGCACACGTCCGCACGCACGTACGTCCGCTCGCGCGGCACGCCCCTCGCCCCTGGCTTCCGGCGCGGCGCGGACGCCGCGGCCCGCACGGACCCCGGCCCGAGCGGCATGCGGCGCTGAGGAGCGACGGACCCGCGCAGCGGCCCCCGCGCGGCGCCATGAACCTCCTGCCCTGCAACCCGCACGGCAACGGGCTGCTGTACGCGGGCTTCAACCAGGACCACGGTGAGGCCCGGCCGCGCCCGCCGCTCTCCGCAGGCCCCGCCGCCCCCGCCGCCCCCGCCGGGCCCCCGCCGCCCCCGCCGGGCCTCCGCTCCCGCCGGGCCTCCGCTCCCGCCGGGCCTCCGCCCCCGCCGCCCCCGCCGGGCCTCCGCCGCCCCCGCCGCCCCCGCCGGGCCTCCGCCCCCGCCGGGCCTCCGCCCCCGCCGGGCCTCCGCCGCCCCCGCCGCCCCCGCCGGGCCTCCGCTCCCGCCGGGCCTCCGCCCCCGCCGGGCCTCCGCTCCCGCCGGGCCTCCGCTCCCGCCGGGCCTCCGCCCCCGCCGGGCCTCCGCCGCCCCCGCCGCCCCCGCCGGGCCTCCGCTCCCGCCGCCCCCGCCGGGCCTCCGCTCCCGCCGGGCCTCCGCTCCCGCCGGGCCTCCGCTCCCGCCGGGCCTCCGCTCCGGCCCCGGCCGCCGCTCTCCCTCCTCGGAGGCGGGGGCCCGGGCAGGAAACGGAATAATGGCGCTTGTGCGGGCCGCGCCCGGCCCTCCGCGGCTCGGCGTCTCGAGCAGCGACCCTGGGTGCGGCCGCGGCCGGGCTCCGGGCGGGGTCTCTCCGGCCGCCGGCTGCGCCCCGGGGCTCGGGCGTCGCCCCCACCGCCCGGCCGGCCGGCCCTCCCGCGGAGGGGCTGGGACGGGAAAACGCGCCTCAGACGCAGCGCGCCGCGCCGGGCAAGGCTGGGGGGCCCGTGCGCAGCTCCGGGACGGCCGCGAGCAGCAGAGGCGAAGCCTTCGCCGGACTGCGGGCAGACTCGCTGGGGTCGGAGGTCTCGGGGTGCGCAGGGAGACTCAAGGGTGCTCAGCGGAGGTCGGAGGTCTTGGGGTGCGCAGGGAGACTCAAGGGTGCTCAGCGGAGGTCGGAGGTCTTGGGGTGCGCAGGGAGACTCAAGGGTGCTCAGCGGAGGCCAGAGGTCTTGGGGTGCGCAGGGAGACTCAAGGGTGCTCAGCGGAGGTCGGAGGTCTTGGGGTGCGCAGGGAGACTCAAGGGTGCTCAGCGGAGGTCAGAGGTCTTGGGGTGCGCAGGGAGACTCAAGGGTGCTCAGCGGAGGTCGGAGGTCTTGGATTGGGCAGGGAGACTCAAGGGTGCTCAGCGGAGGTCAGAGGTCTCGGGGTGCGCAGGGAGACTCAAGGGTGCTCAGCGGAGGTCAGAGGTCTTGGGATGCGCGGGAGACTCAAGGGTGCTCAGCGGAGGTCAGAGGTCTCGGGGTGCGCAGGGAGACTCAAGGGTGCTCAGCGGAGGTCAGAGGTCTTGGATTGGGCAGGGAGACTCAAGGGTGCTCAGCAGAGGTCAGAGGTCTAGGATTGGGCAGGGAGACTCAAGGGTGCTCAGCGGAGGTCAGAGGTCTTGGGATGCGCAGGGAGACTCGTGCTTTTTCTGGCCTGGTCCCACTGCACGGTCCTCCAAGGAGCATATTGCCCGGGAGCAGGTTGGCATGCTCAAAGAGGGAAACCATGGGATGCATCAGTGATAATGGCGTGTGGACCTCGGAATGCAGTCCAGGTCGGCTGTGCCCTGCTGGCCTGGCCTTGCCCTTCCTAGTGCTGAAATCATAGGTGATTCTCACTGCTGGGAAAAATCAAAATAAATGGTCAGAGTTGGGACTTGTGCAGGAAGGTGAATTTCTGGTATTGGTAGTGTTTGAAATCAAGGTCGTCGGCAGTATCCGAACACTCAGTTGTCATTAACAGAAGATGAGTGAATTGTTTTTCAGTAGACATCGATAAAGCCTTTCATAAACTTAAAGATACTCAATTTCTTTTTTTTTTTTTTTTTTTGGTCGGTTGTGGGTCTTGAACTCTGGGCCTGGGCGCTGTCCCTCTGCTCTTCAGCTCAAGGTGAGCACTCTACCACTTGAACCTCAGAGCCACTTCCAGTTTTCTGGTGGTTTATTGAAGATGAGTCCCACAGACTTTCCTACCTGGGCTGGCTTTGAACTGTGATTCTCAGATCTCAGCCTCTTTTTTTTTGGCTAGTCGTGGGGCCTGAACTCTGGGCCTGGGCGCTGTCCCTCAGCTCTTCAACGCAAGGTGAGCACTCTACCACTTGGGCCACAGTGCCACTTCCAGCTTTTTCTGCTTATGTGGTGCTGAGGAATTGAACCCCGGGCCTCATGCGTACAAGGCAAGCACTCTACCACTGAGCCACCTTCCCAGCCCAGATCTCAGCCTCTTGAGTAACTAGGATTACAGGCGTGGGCCACTGGCGCCCAACCACACAATTTTTTTTTTTTTTTTTTTTTTTTGTCGGTCGTGGGGCTTGAACTCTGGGCCTGGGCGCTGTCCCTCAGCTCTTCAGCTCAAGGCGAGCGCTCTACCACTTGAGCCACAGCGCCACTTCCGGTTTTCTGGTGGTTTATTGGAGATAGGAGTCTCACGGTCTCTCCTGCCCGGGCTGGCTTTGAACCGCGATCCTCAGATCTCAGCCTCCTGAGTAGCTAGGATTACAGGCGTGAGCCACCAGCGCCCAGCTTTTTTTTTTTTTTAATATAGTCTGATGACCATTTTATTTATTTTTTGGAGGTGCAGGGTTTAATTTTATTTTATTGTGTTTATTTATTTTGTCGATCATGGGGCCTGAACTCTGGGCCTGGGCGCTGTCCCTCAGCTCTTCAGCTCAAGGATAGCATTGTACCACTTGAGCCACAGCGCCACTTCCAGCTTTGTCTGCTGAGGAATCGAACCCAGAGCCTCATTCATGCAAGGCAAGCACTCTACCACTGAGCCACCTTCCCAGCCCCGATAAGTGCATTTCTATATAATGTCCTTTCCACTGAGATGGGATGCAGAAATGTTCTGGTTTGGACTGGCTGGAGCTGCCGGGAGCCAGCTCTGAGGCTGGTGGTGGTCTGCAGCCCAGTGCCCTTGCCAGGCACGCTTCAATGAGGTGCATACCGCCGCAGCCTTTGGGCCCAGGGTTTCTGGGGGGAAAGTTTTTGTTTTGTTTTTGTTTTTTTTTGGTCAGTCGTGGGGCTTGAACTCTGGGCCTGGGCGCTGTCCCTCAGCTCTTCAGCTCAAGGCAAACACTCTACCACTTAAGCCACAGTGCCACTTCCAGTTTTTTGGTGGTCATTGAAGAGTCTCATGGACTTTCCTGCCTGGGCTGGCTTTGAACCGTGATCCTAAGATCTCAGCCTCCTGAATGGCTAGGATGACAGGCATGAGCCACCAGCATCCTGCAGAAAAAAAGTTTTTGTTGGGATGGCAAGAGTAAAAGCATACACCCCTGAGTGTGCTTTTTCCCCTCCAGCCCTCAGTTTTGTGTTTTAACTCCTATGGAAGTATACTTGTGAGTTCAGGTTGATGCAGTTTTCCAAACTGCACCTACCTCTTGCCAACACCAGCTTCAGGTGCTCGGACACCTGAGCACCTTGGTGCCTGTCTCGAGTCTGACCTCACCATAGGCTAGTGTTGCCTGCTTTGTATTTTTGTGCTTATTTCTGGCTTGGGCTGTTTTTTGGTGCTAAGGGCGGAGGGCGTGCTGGGCAAGCACTCTGCTACTGTTTTGGCTTGCGTCTTTATGTGTTTCCCCCCATCTCACTGAGTGTGGTTGTAGACACTGCTCCTTTGAGATCCATGGGTGGTATTTTTGTTTCCCGTGTGTGGTAGTACTGCTTGATTACCCTGGAGCACCTGGTGATGAGCATGAGTTTGAAATTCTTCAGGATTAACAGCTGCCATACACAGTGCAGCTCCTTCTGCATGCCCTCCATAGCAGCCCCCAGTTCCCAGGTCTCCCCTCCATAGCACCAGCGCTCAGTTCCCAGGTCTCCCCTCCATACTAGCAGCAGCTCCCAGTTCCCGGGTCTCCACCTGGGATAGCTGCCGTGGTCCTCGCTGTGGCTGATGTATAGTAGGCTCATTGTGCTATTACTACAGATTTGATTGTTCACGATCCTGTGTTACTGACAATATCTTGTACGGCCTCTATTTTTGTTTGTTGTTGAGCTGTTTGTTGCCTTTTGCTTGTGGGTTTATGGGTGTTATATATACTTTTAAATCTTTGGCTAGATATGCAGACATAAAACTTGAGGAAAATGTAATAGTTAAAAGAGAATATGGGCCAGGCGCTGGTGGCTCACACCTGTCATCCTAGCTACTCAGGAGGCTGAGATCTGAGGATTGCCGTTGTAAGCCAGCCCGGGTAGGAAAGTCCGTGAGACTCTTATCTCCAGTGCACCACCAGAAAACTGGAAGTGGCGCTGTGGCTCAGGCCGTAGAGTGCTCACCTTGGGCTGAAGAGCGCAGGGACAGCGCCCAGGCCCAGAGTTCAGGTCCCAGGACTGACAAAAAAACCAAAAACAAAAAGACTAGTCTCCATACATGAAGACAGCTGCCAGTGGTGTTTGGGTCTTCGGATGTCTGTCTTATGTGACTTGAACAAGCTGGACACACAGACTGATCAGCCTCCAAAACAGGAGAGGTGGGGCAAAGCCAGCAGGGTGCATCCACCCTAATGTCTGCTTCACAGTTGTTGTGAGGAACCAAATTTGCATCATGGGAAGGTAAAACTCCATCTCAAAAATGCCAGGCTGGAGGCAAGGCTCAAGGGTCCCGTGGCAGAGCACCAGCCATGAACAAGCAAAAACTGAATGAGAGTGTGAGATCCTGAGTTCAAATGCTGGTACTGACAAGGAGGAAGGAAGGGAGCAGGGAGGGAAGAGAGGGTTGAGGGAGCAGAGATTTGATAGTGTGTGTGTGCCGGTCTTGGGGCTTGAATTCAGGTCTGAGCCCTGTCCCTGAGCTTTCCTGTTGTAGGCTAATACTCTATCGCTTGAACTGGACTTTTAGCAGTTAATTGGAGATGAAGAATCTCACAAGGTTTCTTGCCTGGACTGGCTTTGAACTGTAATCCTCAGACCTCAGCCTTTGGAGTAGCTAAGATTACAGGTGTGAGCCACCAGCAACCAGCTGAATTTTTTATTTTTGTTCTGTTTTCATGTGAACAATAACTGGACGTGGTATTTAAAGGGGCTTAATGAGGTGGGCGCTGTGGCTTATGCCTGTAACCCTCCTCAGGAGGCTGAGATCTGAGGATCATGGCTCAGAGCATCCTGAGCAGAAAGTCCACAAGACTCTCATCTCCAGTAAACTACTCAGAAAAAGCCAGAGATGGTGCTGTGGCTCAAGTGATAGAGCTACAGCTTTGAGTGTAAAGAGGCTCAGAGATGGCACCCAGGCCCTGAGCAGCCCCAGGACTGGGGTGGGGGTGAGTGGGGGGGGGAAGGGGGTAGGGATTAGTGAGGGTGGAAAGTGTGACCAAATGGTAGAGTCCTGTTGATCAAACTTGAGGCCCTGAGTTCAAACCCCAGTACCCCCAAGAAAGAAAAAAAGCGTTAGTAAAAGAGAAAATACAAATAAGGAAGGTTAGTCTTGTGTCACTCAGGTCACAGAGACCAACACCACATTAGTTTGAAACTTGGGTGTTTTCTCAGTTCTTAGCAGTACCTTATTGGACCGCTAATAGCCTGAGTGTGAACTGGAGGCAGTGACAGGTACGAGTGCCCTGGGTCACACTTACCACATGACCACCTGTGTGTGTGAGGCGTGAGGTCTTGGGAGCCTCATCCCTTTCCCACCTTCCCCATCCCAGGGTTCTAGGATGGCCCTCTCTCCCAGCACCTCGTCTGTCCCCTGGGCTGGCCTGTTCCATGGGCCACAGTCACCTGCTTTTTGCCTGTCCTCCATCAGGCATGTATTTTCTTCCTTTTTTTTTTTTTTTTTGGTCAGTCGTGAGGCTTGAACCCTGGGCCTGGGCGCTATCTCTCAGCTCTTCAGCTCAAGGCGAGCGCTCTACTACTTAGGTACAGCACCACTTCCGGTTTTCTGGTGGTTTATTGGAGATAGGAGTCTCACAGTCTTTCCTGCCCGGGCTGGCTTTGAACTTCGATCCTCAGATCTCAGCCTCCTGAGGAGTTGGGATGACTGGCGTGAGCCGCCAGTGCCCGGCGCGGCATGTATTTTCTTGTTGAATGGCCTGGTGCGGTACCTGCTGCGAACTCCTGGGTGTTCGGGGAGTGCCCAGTGGCAGTGGCTCTGAGGAGCTCAGACCCTTTCACTGGAGTTCAGTGGCAGGGGGAAATCAGCCTGCATGCCGAGCAGTCAGAACTTGCCAAATAGCATGTCTGAAGCAAAGTAGCTGGAGTGCAGTGGCATCCTGTCTGCAAAGGGCTTGTAGTCTGTGTTGGTTTCTTTGGACCTTGCTTTTGCCCAGTAACTTGTCTCTCTCCATACTCTGTGAATTAGGGTGCTTTGCGTGTGGGATGGAGAATGGATTCCGAGTCTATAACACCGATCCACTCAAGGAGAAAGAGAAACAAGGTAAGCAGTGATGGCCATTTTCTGCATCTCACCATCCAGTCCCAGAGTCTATAGCTGGCCAGGAGGTGGCTCTATGCCTGTAACCCTCCTCAGGAGGCTGAGATCTGAGGATCATGGCTCAAAAACAAAGCATCCCAGGCAGAAAAGTCCACAAGATTCTCATGGTGAACTGGACTAGGGCTCCACCTGCCAGCTCTGTGCTGAGGGACAAGAGTGTCTGGTGTCTCTCCAGTCTTCTCCCAAATCTTCACTCCTTGCCAGTTCTTTTTTTCTTTTTTTTTGTCGGTCATGGGGCTTAAACTCTGGGCCTGGGCGCTGTCCCTCAGCTCTTCAGCTCAAGGCTAGCGCTCTACCACTTGAGCCACAGCGCCACTTCTGGCCTTTTCTGTTTATGTGGTGCTGAGGACTCGAACCCAGGGCCTCATGCGTGCAAGGCATGCACTCTACCACTGAGCCACCTTTCCAGCCCCATGAAATAAAATTTTAAAGCTGGAATGTGTACACTGGTAAATAAAATAATTCTATTACTTTATCAAGGAATAGATGAGCATTTAGAGGGGTGCTAGAATTCTAAAGTGCAGGATTGTTTGGTTTGTCTTTTTCTTACATGTTTGGTAGTTCTTGTCTCTTTCTGCTGGGGTGGTCATGCGCTGCTGCTGAGTGAACAGATCTCAGATAAATGAGCAATATCCTTTTGTCTCTGTAGATTGAGTTGTTAAGTCTCTAGGTCTAGAGTGGTTTGTCTGTAAGAAGCAGGTGTCGGGGAGTGCCTAGTGTGCCGCTAAGCAGGCCTACAGCAGAGACTTTGAGAAGCCCAGACTGTACAGCACTTCATGATAGAGGAGACGGCCTAACCTGGTGCCAGCCCAGACTGTACAGCACTTCATGATAGAGGAGACGGCCTAACCTGGCGCCAGCCCAGGCTGTACAGCACTTCATGATAGAGGAGACGGCCTAACCTGGCGCCAGCCCAGGCTGTACAGCACTTCATGATAGAGGAGACGGCCTAACCTGGCGCCAGCCAGCTCTGCCCTTACCTGGTTGCTGTGTGATCCTGGGAAGGCTCCCCACATTCTCTGGGCCTCAACTTTTGTGTAAACTGAAGACGATAAGCAATGCTTCTTGTATAAAGTTGCTCTAAAAATGAGTAGGTTGAACAGGTGCTCGCGACTCACTCCTGTAATCCTAGCAGCTTAGGAAGCTGAGATCTCAGGATGGAGGCTCACACCAGCTTGAGAAAAGTCTCTTATCTCCAGTTAGCTACTAGAAAACTAGAAGTGGCGTTGTGGCTCAAAATGGTAGAAGGTAAGCCTTGAGTAAAAAGCTCAGGGACAGTGCCCAAGCCCTGAATCCAAGCCCCACAACAGAACAAGAAAAAAAGGAGGGGGGTGGGTTGGAAGGAATAAAACATATAAATAGTGCTTGTCACTTGCACACAAGCTTACGTGTGCACCAGCTTTATCACGACACTGTTCACAGTTCCATCTTTACAGCCATCCCTGTGGACATTGTCATGGTCACAGTCTCACCATTACAGCCATCCCCATGCACACCAGCACAGTCACTCTGATCATTACACCCATCCCCATGCACACCAACCAGCACAGATCACAGTCTGATCATTACAGCCATGCCCAGGCACACCACAGATCACAGTCTGATCATTACAGCCATCCCCGTGCACACCAGCACAGTCAGATCATTACAGCCATCCCCCCATGCACACCAGCACAGATCACAGACTGATCATTACAGCCATCCCCCCATACACACCAGCACAGATCACAGACTGATCATTACAGCCATCCCCCCATACACACCAGCACAGATCACAGACTGATCATTACAGCCATCCCCCCATGCACACCAGCACAGATCACAGACTGATCATTACAGCCATTCCTGTGCACACCAGTACTGGTCAACAGTTACACTGCTACTGCCATCCCCGATGCACACCTGCATGGGTCATAGTCCACTGTTACACATTACCTATGCACAGGGATTGCAGTTTGTGATCCAGCATATACCTCAAAACTGTAGAGCACTATAGGTTTTTTAAACTGTTTTGTCTTGTTCTTATAGTCTTGTGATAAGAGTTAGCTTAACATTTAAGCACTGGTGGCTCACACCTGCAATCCTAGCTACTCAGGAGGCTAAGATCTGAGAATCATGGTTCAAAGTCAGCTCATGCAGGAAAGTCTGTGAGACTCTCACCTCCAGTTAACCACCAGAATTCCAGAAGTGATGCTGTGGCTCAAGTGGTAGAGCTGAGGGACAGCGCCCAGGCCCTGCATTGACGCCTCGTACTGGCACCAACAAAGAAGAGTGGTGTGCTAGGAGCGATTGAACAGGATGCATTGCATGCACACATGGCTGTGCAACACCAAATGCCGTCCTAAAACTATCTGAAGACAATAGCTTAGACGTTTTAAAGGGTGGGGTGCTTAATGTTACAGGTCTTCATATTGACACGCTTTCTTAAACGCATTTCAGAGTTTCTGGAAGGAGGAGTCGGCCATGTGGAGATGTTGTTTCGCTGCAACTATTTAGCTTTAGTTGGTGGTGGGAAAAAGCCGAAATACCCTCCCAACAAAGGTAAGGTAGTGCTGCCCTTCCAGCCTGGCCACGTGAAGGCGAGTTCTGAGCTTACCCGCACATTCTCTGCAGTGGCCCCAGGCCATGTGGGAGCCTCCGGTCACCTTGGGGCGGAGGATGAGGGGAAAGGAGCGTCTGACTGAATGGATGTGGAGCGTTGAACATCTTCTCTTGGTAAAGGAGATGTCACAGACTAAAGCTTCATGGGAAGACATGGCAGCGTGCAGGCTCTGGGTGTGAGCACTGTGTGTGTGTGTATGCGTGCATGCATGCATGAGCGTTGTAGCTGAGATGGGTGGAGAGCTGCCAGGCAGCTCCCTTGCCTGCAAAGTATCTTAAGCTAGCACTTACCTGAACGAGGAAGAGACCGAGTGAGGTAGAGCACACAGAAAATGTCACCCCTACTTGGGAAGGAAGGGAGTAGTGGGGCAGGTCTCAAGTTCCAGGAGAGAGAGGCGTTGTGTGTGCACTAGGGAAGCGTCAGTATAAAAGCAGTGCGTATCCAGAAGCAACACATGGGTGTGAGGAGCTGGGGGCATCTGAGCGGCAGTGCCGCTGGCGGCCCTGAGGACTGGCTGGGCAGCCAGCGTTGGCAGGTTCCAGGGTGGGTTGGTAGGGGGAGAGGAGCGGAAGGGAAGGAAGGAAGGGAGTAGAAAGGGAAGTATTTCACTGTGTGTCCCCTGGGTCACACACCCGGGCCCCGGGCTGAATTCTCAGTGGAGTTTGTGGGCTGGCCCCTGACAGGCACCTCTGGGAGAGGAGCGGAAGGGAAGGAAGGAAGGGAGTAGAAAGGGAAGTATTTCACCGTGTGTCCCCTGGGTCACACACCCGGGCCCCGGGCTGAATTCTCAGTGGAGTTGGTGGGCTGGCCCCTGACAGGCACCTCTGTTTTTGTTGTAGTCTCCACCAGGAGCGGTGAATGGGAGGGGATTGTGAGTTTCTGCTTGGCCTGTAGGTAGTTGTTCAGCCTCCTAGGTGCATGTTTGTCTGTGCCGGTAGCGTAAAGCTGTGTAGCGAGACCGGCCAGGTGCCCTGGGAGGGCAGGACACAGGCCTGGCCTGTCAGCAGAGAGAGGGCCCGGCGGGGCCTGTGGGAATGCTTGGGAGGCACAATCCTGCTGCTGATTGACTCTGACCACCAAGGAGGAGAGGGAGATTGTGAGCAGCAGGTGGCAAGCCCCTGTCTACACGCAGGGGAGCTGTTTTCCACTATTGAGTCTCGCTTACCTGTAAAATCTCACACAAAACTTAAGTTTTCTCATGGTGACAGTGGTGGCAGTTCCTACCAGTGTAGTTTCATCTACAGGGGATGCAAGTAGGATGCCAGTGGAGGCAGAAGTGGAAAACAAAAACTGAAAAAGTACAACACGACATTGAGAATGAATGGCGCGTAGGCTTGCTGGCTGCCAGCTAAGAGAGTAGTTGTGAGGATTGGAGGAGCACCAGCCAGTGAGTGAAAGCAAGCATCTAGTACCGAGTTCTAATTCCAGTTTCAAGCCAGAAAGTCGTTCTGCAGAAAATATAATTGGATATGGGTGAGAAAGGACTGGGCAAGAAGATAAGATTTAAGGGCTGGGAAGGTGGCTCAGTGGTAGAGCGCTTGCCTTGCATGCCTGAGGCCCTGGGTTCAATTCCTCAGCACCACATAAGCAAAAAGAAAAAAGCCAGAAGTGGCGCTGTGGCTCAAGTGGTAGAGCGCTAGCCTTGAGCTGAAGAGCTGAGGGACAGCGCCCAGGCCCCACAACTGGGCTCCCCCTTCCCCCCAAAAAAAGATAAGATTTAAGACAAACATGAAAAGTCAAAAACAAATAAAAACAACAATAAAGATAAACTCTGCTGGGCACTGATGGCTCACGCCTGTAATCCTAGCTACTCAGGAGGCTGAGATCTGGCCCTGGCAGTAAAGTCTTTGAGACTCTTAACCTCCCAATAAACTCATAAGAAAAAGCTAGAAGTGGAACCGTGGCTCCAAGTGGTAGAGTGCTGTCCTTGAGCACAAAGAGGCCCCAAGTTCAAGCCCCACCACCAGCAAAAAAGATAAACTTGTAGCTATGCGCTGGTGGCTAACGCCTGTAATCTTAGCTACTCAGGAGGCTGAGATCTGAGGATCACGGTTCAAAGCCAGCCCAGGCAGGAAAGTCTGTGAGACTCTTATCTCCAATAAACCACCAGAAAACTGGAAGTGGCGCTGTGGCTCAAGTGGTAGAGTGCTTGCCTGGAGCTGAAGAGCTGAGGGACAGCGCCCAGGCCCAGAGTTTAAGCCCCGTGACCGACAAAAAAAAGCAAAGTAAGATAAAAAAGATAAACTTGTTAGTGTGAGCTTTTGTGTCCATATAAATGTATAGATAAGTGTGTGTGTGTGTGTACACATATACACACAGGGGTGTAAGAGGCTGTGTACCTGGAGGTCTGGCCGACCTGTGTGGAGACCTCTGATCTGCCCTGCAGTTAACCCAATGCATGGAGTAGGGATGCAGGCATGCGTGCTCCAGGGTGGGGGGCACGCCTCAGGCCCCGGGCTCCCTTGGTGCCCCGCCCCACAGTGTGACTGACCCGGTCAGGGACCACACGGCCTCCCAGCGTCCACACTTCCGGTGTTATACCTGCCTCTGATTTCACCAACACTCACCTTCCACGCTGGAGTAGATCTAGCTGGTCTAGAACTTGCCTTCTGCCTGTTTTAGCCTCCTGGGGACTGGGCCCTGCTCCACTGTGCATGGCCCTTTAAATAGAGCTATTGTCTCTAGTTCTGGCTCATTTAGTGTTGCAGTCCGTCTTGTTTTTGACTCAGAGTAGAAGGGGAGAGGGGACTATTTGCTTGAGCTAACCAGGCAAAGATGGGCTAGCAGATTAAGTATGCACAGGTCCGTGTGTAAGGCAGGTTGGTGGCCTGAGACCTTGGCCGGTTTGTATGTGCTGAGTGGGGAGGAAAAGGGAGACTAGGAGCAGCCGCCTGAGGGAGGGGATAACCACGGGCGCGCCGTGGTCCGGGCCGCCCCCACGGCGGCTGCCGGGGCGTGAGTGTGCTCCTCTGCGTTTCAGTGATGATCTGGGACGACCTGAAGAAGAAGACTGTCATCGAGATCGAGTTCTCCACGGAGGTCAAGGCGGTCAAGCTGCGGAGAGACAGGTGGGTCGGCTCTGGTGGGGAAGGAGCGGTGTGGGGATGACCTGTCCACACGGGAGCCTGGGGACCTCTGCTGCCCTGGGGTCACTGTCCACACGGGAGCCTGGGGACCTCTGCTGCCCTGGGGTCACTGTCCACACAGGAGCCTGGGGACCTCTGCTGCCCTGGGGTCACTGTCCACACGGGAGCCTGGGGACCTCTGCTGCCCTGGGGTCACTGTCCACACGGGAGCCTGGGGACCTCTGCTGCCCTGGGGTCACTGTCCACACGGGAGCCTGGGGACCTCTGCTGCCCTGGGGTCACTGTCCACACGGGAGCCTGGGGACCTCTGCTGCCCTGGGGTCACTGTCCACACGGGAGCCTGGGGACCTCTGCTGCCCTGGGGGATCACTGTCCACACGGGAGCCTGGGGACCTCTGCTGCCCTGGGGGATCACTGTCCACACGGGAGCCTGGGGACCTCTGCTGCCCTGGGGTCACTGTCCACACGGGAGCCTGGGGACCTCTGCTGCCCTGGGGTCACTGTCCACACGGGAGCCTGGGGACCTCTGCTGCCCTGGGGTCACTGTCCACACGGGAGCCTGGGGACCTCTGCTGCCCGGGGCCTGCCCGAGGAGCACCGCCTCACCCGCCCCCAGCCCGCGTGGAGAACCCGAGCTGGAGGAGGTGGACGGGCTGGGAGTGGTGGCCTCAGTGTCTCCAAGCGTGACAACCAGGTCACAAAACGTGCCTTTCCCGTTTGAAGAGGAACCGACCACATTTTTCTTTTCAGAATCGTGGTGGTGTTGGACTCTATGATTAAGGTGTTCACGTTCACGCACAACCCCCATCAGCTGCATGTCTTTGAGACCTGCTACAACCCTAAAGGTGAGGACTGGAGGGGGAGCTCTGGGTGCGGGTCCTGTCCCTGGGTGTGGGGGCAGCCACGGCCCGGCCACTGTGGTGCGTGGGGCCCTCGCCCGGCCCGGCCACTGTGGTGCGCGGGCCCTCGCCGGCCCGGCCCGGCTGCTGTGGTGCGCGGGGCCCTCGCCCGGCCCGGCCACTGTGGTGCGCTGGCCCTTGCCCGGCCCGGCCGCTGTGGTGCGCAGGGCCCTCGCCCGGCCCGGCCCTCCCGCAGCCTTGCCCTCGCCCGGCCCGGCCCTCCCGCAGCCTTGCCCTCCCGCAGCCTTGCCCTCCCGCAGCCTTGCCCTCCCGCAGCCTTGCCCTCCCGCAGGGTAGGTTCTCCTGCACACACCACAGGTGCCTACAGTTCCTTCTCTTTCCTAACTTGCTTGTTCATTACCATCACACCTCTTTCCCCCACCGCTACGGGGCAGGGGCTGAGGAGCGTGAGGGTCAAGTTTTGGCTTCTTTCAGTCTTAGTTTTTGTGCCTGGCTTTGTCCGCTGTCGGCTGAGGATTAGCTCTGACTTCATTCACACAGTGAGCTAGGTGCACAGCCAGAGACAAGGCCGGGGGGAGTCTTAGTGACGTGCACCTGTGCCCTTAATTTCTAAGTATTTGAGGGGTTTTTATGCTGTTGGCTGTGGAGTAGTTTACTTTTGAGCGTTGACTGCAGTCCCAGCAGCAGTAAATTGGCAATTACAAGGGAAGAGTCCCCGATACCATTTCCTATCATACCATTTCCCGTCAGCGTGTCTTTGACTTGGGGGTTCTGGGTTGCGGCTGCCACTCTGCTTGTGGACTGGAGGACAGAGAGTATGTTTGGGTTGTGAGGCTCGGAAGCCTTGCCGTTGTCAGCTCTGGTGAATTTGTCTCCCCAGGCCTCTGCGTCCTGTGTCCCAACAGTAACAACTCCCTCCTGGCCTTCCCGGGCACCCACACGGGCCACGTGCAGCTCGTGGACCTGGCCAGTACGGAGAAGCCGCCCGTGGACATCCCCGCACACGAGGGCGTGCTCAGCTGTATCGCTCTCAGCCTGCAGGGCACCAGGATCGCAACGGCGTCTGACAAGGTGAGACCCGCCGTCGGAGCTGGCCGCCCCAGGCCGCTCCCATCCGCAGACCAGGCTTGCTTACCCACGTCCTCCAGCACTAAGACACCCTGGTGTGGGGTTTCTGTGAATCCAGTAGTGGAGGCCGGGGCCAGGAGGATTGCAAGTTCATAACCAGCCTGGGAGCCTGGGTGATATAGTGAGACCCTATCTCAAAATACGATAAAAATGGGCTGGGAAGGTGGCTCAGTGGTAGAGCGCTTGCCCTGCATGCTCGAGGCCCTGGGTTCCATTCCTCAGCACCACATAAGCAGAAAAAAATAAAAGCCAGAAGTGGTGCTGTGGCTCAAGTAGTAGAGCGCTAGCCTTGAGCTGAAGAGCTGAGGGACAGCGCCCAGGCCCAGAGTTCAAGCCCACGACCGGACCCTCCCCCCAAAAAAAAAAAAAAAAAAAAAAGAGAAAATAAGATAAAAACAAACACAAGAAGAAAGAAGCCCTGCAGTTCACACCCAGGTCCTCCCTGCGGTTTCTTGGCAGAAGCCTCTAAGCCACTCAGAACTGCGTGCTGGGTCTCAGTGTGTGCTGCTGCACTGCGTAGCAGCGCTCCTGGGTGAATTTCCACCATCTTACATTTAAAATACGGCACTATTTTCCTGCAGGTTGCATGATATGAAAAAGTTGCTTTTAAAAAGGTTTACCTATGACTTTTTTTACTTTCATTAGCCTGATTTCATACATTTCCAAAGACAGTTTATGCTTTTTACTTTAATTTTTTTAAGATTGCAAGCCTAGTATCAGTAGAAAGCCACACACTTTAGTGGGGTGATCGCACACGTGAGCGTGTCTGCCGCCCTGGCTCTGGGCCGGTGCTGGGGCCGTGGCTGTGGTGTGAACCGCACTTTAGCCCCTCCACTGGACACGGCTGAGTCTGGAGGCTGCTTTTGTCTCTAGGATTGCGTGTGCCCTCATCGTAACTCAGGTGAGATTTCCTAGACTGGAGAAACGGGGCACCAGCCTCGGCCTGAGGTTGTTCGGGACTTGGCCAGGGTGCCAGCTGCTGGGGTCTCCTGAGCCGTCCTGGCCCCTGCCTTGTGCTCTGGGTGGCTGCGTCGGCAGACCCAGGGACATGTGGGAGGTTGGGAGGTTGGGCAGGTGGGTTTGTGAATGCATGAATATTTCAGGAACGGTGACATGTCAGTTGTTGATAATGAAACACTTCGCTGTTTTTCAAAGGGGACCCTTATAAGAATATTTGATACTTCATCAGGGCACTTAATCCAGGAGCTACGAAGAGGATCTCAAGCAGCTAATATCTACTGGTAAGGAGGCCAGTGACTGCCCTGGAGAGCAGCCCGTGAGAGGCTCACGTGGCAGCAGGCAGGTCTTGATTGTTACTGACTCCACCTTTAATTATGGAGGACACACTCAAATACACAACGTGGCCGCTCTGCGCCCTGAGACTGCGCAGCGTCCTCACCTCCTGCGTCTGACTCTTCCTGGGTTGTAACGCAGATTTTGGACCTCCCCTGTTGATGGTTGCATCCCAGGAGGCCCTCGGGGCAGGCTGCCCCTGGGGGTCTGCAGGGTCCTGGGGTGCAGCGTGCTCGCCTGTTCTCTGCTCTGCCGGCGCTAGCCTGAGCCTCTCAGTGGACGTGGGGTCTCCAGCCCCCCCCCCTCCAGGTGGCACCTGGGGTGTCTGGAGACAGCTGAGACTGTGCTTTGCTTCTTGGCCTTTTCCTTCTTTTTGTACCATGGATATCAAAGAGCAGGTCCTTAAAACTGAGTTCTTAGTCAGGCACCGGTGGCTCAGGCCTGTAATCCTAGCTCAGATCTGAGGATTGTGGTTCAAAGCCTGCCCTGGCAGGAAAGTTCATGAGAGTCTTATCTCCAATAAACCACCAGAAAACCGGAAGTGGCGCTGTGGCTCAAGTGGTAGAGTGCCAGCCTTGAGCTGAAGAGCTGAGGGACAGCGCCCAGGCCCAGAGTTCAAGACCCATCAGTGACAGAAAAACCCAAAACCTGTGTTGTTGAAGCTGGAGTGCTGAGGGCTCCGCAGCAGCCGGGCAGGGCGCGTCGGGTCTCGGCGTGGGCCTGGGTGCGGGCCTGAGTCTCTGTTTCCTTGGCAGCATCAACTTCAATCAGGACGCGTCGCTCATCTGCGTGTCCAGTGACCACGGCACCGTGCACATCTTCGCAGCCGAAGACCCAAAAAGGAATAAGCAGTCGAGGTAAGAGTCAGGAATGCTGCGGGCTGGCGGCGCTGCTGCTCGCGTGGACACCTCGCACCTGTGCTTTGTTTGGGTTCGGAAGCAAGTGTGACGGTGCTGTAGAGGAGGCTGCTGGCCCAGCACCGACTGACAGCAACCCTTGCTGTCCACGCTGGTCTCCCCGTGCTGACGCTGTCTGTCAGGTGCTGTGAGCCTGGTGCTCTGTGCTGACGCTGTCTGTCAGGTGCTGTGAGCCTGGTGCTCTGTGCTGACGCTGTCTGTCAGGTGCTGTGAGCCTGGTGCTCTGTGCTGACGCTGTCTGTCAGGTGCTGTGAGCCTGGTGCTCTGTGCTGACGCTGTCTGTCAGGTGCTGTGGAACTTGATTCCCCTGTGCTAATGCTGTCAGGTGCTGTGAGCCTGGTGCTCTGTGCTAATGCTGTCAGGTGCTGTGGAGCACCACAGCAGTTCTTTCTGGAATGCTGGTGGAGAGACATTTCCTGGAACTGGGCACACTAACCACAATCTCATTTAAAAACATTTCTAAGGACTTCCAGGTTTTATGTAAGTAATAAAAACTTTTTCAGCTGGGCGCCAGTGGCTCACACCTGTAATCCTAACTTCTCAGGAGGCTGAGATCTGAGGATTGTGGTTCAAAGCCAGCCCGGGCAGGAAAGTCCATGAGACTCTTCCCTCCAATAAACGATCAGAAAAACCAAAGTGGCGCTGTGGCTCAAGTGGTAGAGTGCTCGCCTTGAGCTGAAGAGCTGAGAGACAGCGCCCAGGCCCAGAGTTCAGGCCCCACGGCCGACAAAAAGAAAAAAAATTTTAAATAGAACTAAAAGCATCAAGTTTAAAGCCTGGGTGTTTGCGGTGGTTTCTGAGTTTAAGCGTCTGTCTGACTTTGTAAGCCCCACCTCTCTCGTGTCCCCACAGCCTGGCGTCAGCCAGCTTCCTTCCCAAGTACTTCAGCTCCAAGTGGAGTTTCTCCAAGTTCCAGGTCCCCTCCGGCTCTCCGTGCATCTGTGCCTTTGGAACGGAGCCCAACGCAGTCATTGGTGAGTGGTCCCCTGGGGGGAGGCGGGAGGGGGGCGAGCTTCTGCCCTGCCGCCTTCCCAGAAGCCCTCCCTTACTGGACCGGCGTGCGTCGGGCTGCTCTGTGCTCAGGTCCTGGAGGCCGTTTGCTTGCATAGCGTGGGGAGACCTGGGTGCTCTTGACTTGGTGGAAGAGGGCCGTG
Source organism: Dipodomys merriami (assembly GCF_024711535.1). NCBI lineage: Eukaryota > Metazoa > Chordata > Mammalia > Rodentia > Heteromyidae > Dipodomys > Dipodomys merriami. Next base: position 409,463 of record NW_027206383.1, read on the forward strand.
GTGACATGCTCTCCCCTCTGTGCCAGCGATCTGCGCCGATGGCAGCTACTACAAGTTCCTGTTCAGCCCCAAGGGCGAGTGTGCGCGGGATGTGTGTGCACAGTTCCTGGAGATGACGGACGACAGGCTGTGATGCCCTGTGGCCGCGGCCGCGCTCCGGGTGCCCGCGGACTCCTGGGACCGCGTCCTGAGGCCGTGCGTGGCTGTCCTTCCAGAGCCGGGCTTACGGCTCTCACATTAAAGAGGGTCATCGTCCCAGCGCCGCAGACGCTGCCCTGTCATTCAGCTCTGGCACTGGCGTTCGTGGTCCCGCTGCTCCCTCATGCCTGCCCAGAGCAGCCGTGATGGCAGAAGCTTGTGTCTGCAGCAGTCCCATCTTTGCCCCCGAGCCCGCGGTGATGTGCAGGTGGGCACGTCAGCCGATGCAGCCTGGGCCTGCCTGCTGCACAGAGACGCAGCCGGCCGTTGCGAGCACCAGCACCATGGCCCCTGGGCCCAGCGTGGCGCCCCACGAGCCCTGGTCCTCGACCGACCCGGCTGGCTCTCCTGGTTAGACTGGGGTTCAAAGGGAGTTTTCCGGTACAGACGGGACAGGTCGGAGAAGGCGGTGGGTAGTTTGGGGGCCTGCCCTGCAGTGCCTACTGCTGTCTGCCTGTCACTGGGAACGGTGGCAGCCGCTGCCCACTCCCAAGCCCCCTCCCCCTGGCATCTGGAGGAAAACTGTGCACTACCCTGGAACGGGAGACATGGCGGCACTGGTGTGGGTACAGGACCTGCGTGGTGGTGCCACCGAGCTGTGCATTAATTGTCTTGAGTCCTTTCCAGGAAGCCCGGGTTTAGTTTTGAGTTCATGTTGCAGACATTTAAACTCCACCCGACGTCGAGTTCCCGTCCTGCCGGTGTCTTCACTGTGATGTAATCAGCTTTGTGTGTGGATTCCATGTCAAGTATGCATGTTGCCTCCATGTGTATTTAATCATGAAACTTAATTTTTGCACACTTATTTGTACTGTTCTTTTCAATAAAAGTGACTAATTTTGTTGTACTCTGTACCAGAGGCAAGCAGAGCCGGGCCTGGGAAGCCAGGTGCCCCCTTTCCTGTCCCCTTTCCGGCCGGGATGTGGGTCCAGGGCGTCCGGCCTGTGCCCGGCCTTGCGTGCTCTTGGCTGGACTGGCCTGAGAGCGAGGGGAAGGCTGTAAGAGAGCAGGGCTCAGACAGAACTGCTCACTGTTTGGGATGGGCAGGGAGCAAGGCCCTGCACAACTCTACACATTTTTACGGTTTCTAGTTTGCAGTTTTCCTGACCATCGTCTAGTGTATCAAGTTACAGCCCTGCCCTCAGGTGCAAAGCTGTTGAGCCGCCCTGTGCCCAGGCTGCAGGGGCTCTGCCACAGGCAGTGTGGAGCTGCCCGGAGGAGGCCGCCTGACACTGGCTTGGCCGTGAGACCTGTACACGGCTTGCAAATGTGCTGGGCTGACCTGAAGACAAAGGCTGGCTGTGGGCCGCCTGCCCTCCCCACTGCGAAGACCCCTGCTCCCACTCCTTCTCCCCCTCCCTAGGGCCGCCTCTTTCCTGAAGAGCCCTCCCGCCCCTTCCCCAGCCTTGCATCTGATAGGCAGGTGCTCTACCTCTTGAGCCACGCCTCCACCCTTTTTGTCTACTTTTCACATAGAGTTGGGCCGGCCTGAGTTACAGCCCTTCTTTGTTTGCATTCCACTGTGCCCAACTTTTTATTGATTGAGATGGAGGCCTTTTGAACTGTTAGCCTTAATCCAATCCTGGGTCCTCCCAAGTAGCTAGGATTAAGCAGAAGCCCAGCTGTTGTCCTCCGTCAGTGCCCTTTCCAAACCTTTTCAGGCTGCGACACTTTGTGTCCCTCTGGCCTTTCCCAGATGCTGGTCACTGCTTTTGGGTGCACCGCCAGGCAGGTCAGGATGCCCTGGTCACGTGGCTGTGGCCACCGGGGGTGTGATGGGTGGCAGCCGCTGTGTAGACACCATGGTTGGAGGTGTCAGCTGCCCATCTGCACTGCAGTGTGGACTCTGTCACGCAGCACAGGGCCACAGCTTCCTGCTCACCGACACTGTTCTTGTGCTACCTTTTGCTGGAAGGCCGAGGCACTGATTCCATTTCAAGGATCTTACATCTGATTTTTTTGTTGTTGTTCGTTGTGGGGCCTGAACTCTGGGCCTGGGCGCTGTCCCTGAGGTTTTGCTCAAGGCTAGTGCTCTACCACTTGAGCCACAGCGCCACTTCTGGCCTTTTCTGCTTATGTGGTGCTGAGGACTCGAACCCAGGGCCTCGTGCACACAAGGCAAGCACTCTTACCTTCCCAGCCCTCACACCTGATTCTTGAGCATTGGCAAGGCTTTCTGTGTTCTTTTAAAGGGCACAGACCTGAAATGAAGGCTCCACGCTGGGAGGGGGGTGATGAGTGGGAGCAGGGTGTGTGGACAGGTGTGGGGCTGAACTCAGGGCCTGGGCGCTGTCCCTGAGGTTTTGCTCAAGGTTAGCGCTCTACCACTTTGAGCCACAGGACCACTTCTGGTTTCCTGGTGGTTTGTTGGAGCTAGTTGTCTCATAGGACTTTTCCTGCCTGTGCTGGCTTTGAACTGTGATCCTCAGATCTCAGTCTCCTAAGTAGCTAGGATGACAGGCAGGCGCCACGGCACCTGGCTGAAGTGTTCAAGCACCGTATTCACAAACTGGTCTGTTGAATAGCTACTCCTCTGTATATCTAAAAGGTTAAAGCATGTATAATAGCAATGAAAAATGTCCTTTGAGACAGGATCTCACAATGTAGCTTTAGCTGGCTTTGAACTTAACAGTCCTGCCTGGATTGTATCACAGATATGTGCCACTCTGTGCTACCATGTCTGGCCCCTAAATCGCTTTTATACCAACTTCCTTTGCTGGGAGCCAGTGGCATACATATTTAACACTTTACTATTGCTACCAAGTGCCTTTAAGTCCTGGAACTTCTGGGTCACTTCAAGAACACGTGCCTTGCGTCATGAGCACAGGTATAAGGAACGTTTCTCTGGTACTTCAACTTTGGAACAAAGCCGCAGTGGACTCTGGTCTGTTCTCCCCATGGAGGACAGGGATTCTGGCTATTCTCATACTGCACACCTTTGTGGTACGTGCTGGTTACAGCCCTCTCCTGAAGGCTTTACCCAGCCTGTTTCAGAGCTGGACAGCCCTGCTGCAAGTAGCGCTCGGTCAGCTTCACCTGGTGGCTTGGTAACCTGGGGGCTGCTACAGCTTCGGGTATCTCTAGCCCCCAGGAACGCTTCGCCGTTGGCTAACAAGAGCCCAGGTTTTCCAGCTTGGGGCCAGAGTTGAAGGGAAAAAAACTGGGTGCCACAATGGCCTGGCCCATGCCTTGGGAGCTGCTTCCCCAGGGCACCACCAATGTAAGGAAGTGCTTCTGGAAGGCCACATTCACCCCATCTCCAGGAGGCCCACCTGTGGGCAGTGGTACAGCGCCCACCGCCCTGGGCAGTGTCGTAGGGCAGGACAGTAGCTTCAGTCTGTCAACAGATGCTTGTAACCAGAGTGGCCCCGGGGCTTCTGCAGGTCGGTGACCAAAGGTACACGCGCGCGCGCGTGCACGCACACACACACACAACCTTAAATCCTGGCTGTGTTCTGTGGACATGAATGCAGCAAGATGGCTGGTGCCACAGAAACCCACTGGGAGCTAGCTCTCAGTGTGGTGACATCTAAGCAATCGTATGCTGTGGTTTCTCTCCCGAAGCTGCCCCCTGCACTCACCATGCTGCTGTCTGTAGAGGCTGTGGACAGGGAGGGCTTCCCCCTCCCCACCAGCAGAACTCTGGGTGCCGAGATCTTTTTCCAGTGCCCTCAGCTCATCTTCGAGGACGGCCCCCTGCCTTGTCCATCCTACTTGAATCCAGTGAACGCCAAGGGGGAAGTGGGGAGTTCCTGGTGCCAACTTCGCTCCTTCGCTCCGCAGGCCCATGCTGGCCTGGCCTCGTGCACAGCAAACAGGACATGGGCCGTTTGAACCTCAACACCCAAGTACCGCTTCGGAAGCTGTTCCGTCTGTAGTGTTTTGACCCTTTGGCTGGATCAAGTATACAGAAGAAATTTCTGCGTCACTGGGCGGGCAGAGGTACCCGCTGCTGCCCCAGTCCAGCAAGCCAGACTCCGGGTAAGGCTCTGCGTGCTCAGACGGGCACAGGCCAAGAAGAAAAGCAGAAGTTCACCAAAATGACAATACTCTATTCCATTAAAACGAATAAAAAATACTTTATTACATTTCAGGAACTTGGTACTTTAAAAAAATTCCAATCTTTGCACACAGGCCACCATCTGTCCCTCGCCACGCCCCACAGAAAGCCCCGCGTGCTGGTGGCCACAGCCTCGGCCCGAGCCTGGCGCGTGGAGGCGCCGGCCGAGGCTGTGGGGTGGGCTGCGGCCCGCTGCCCCGTCAGCCACCCGCTTTGTGTCCTGGGGACCCAGGCGGCGCTTCCCTTTGTGCTGGTGCTTGGGGCTGGCTGCTGATTAAGGTTCTGGCTCTGGAAGGAGCTCAGGACCACCTTGAGCGTGACCCGCTGACGCTGGGCTGCCCACCTGCCCACGACAAGAGCGAGACCCATCTGGGACAGGACCGACTCCGAGTTCACACACAGGGCCTGAAAACCCGGAGACCGCCTGGGCACAGAGCTGGCTTCCTGTCCTCTGGCCCAGCACTGAGGGGACAGGTGTGGACGCCGGAGAGCGCCACCGGGATCCCGGCAGCCGTCCTCGCCTCTCACGCCGAGCGTTAGTTAACAGACAACTCCAGAGCCCCAGTCTGCCGTTAGTGGCTGGCGGCCATGCTACGCAGGAAAGCGCTACCTGCGTCCTGGGGCAGCCCATCCTCGCCAGTGTTCGTGGAGACCGGCAGACGCGCACGGCACACAGGACTCGTAAGGACTAAACGCACCCCAAGGTGCTGGGATGTGCGGGAAGCAGACCGCAGCCCATGCCCGCCAGGGGCTCTGGTCTGAAGGCAGACTTCAGCGGACACAGGGTCTCACTCATGATTTCTCACTTTATTTGTCAAGTGACTGAGTTATAAAATCCATCTAGTGTGCAGTAATTCATAATTTTAATACGCATCATCTGCAGTAACAAGACAGCTCCATACCGTGACGCGACACGCAATACTAGAACAGACTTGTATTTGGTCTTTATGTAAATAATGTTTTAAAATTGCCTAAATATACCATTCTGAGCCATTTCATTCCACCAGGAAAATACAGGGTTTCTTCCCCCTCTCTTTAAAAAAAATTAAATACCAAAATAACTACATTTAAATAAATAATGTTATGATGATGACATTAAAGAACAAGGCTACTGCCTCTGTCTGCCCTGCCCGCCCAGCTAGACTGTCCCGCCCGTCTCCTTCCCTCTGGGTCTCATGACTTAAGGAGAGAAGGGAGCCTCCGTGGAGGCAGGTGCGAAGGGCAGGGCGCCCCGGGACCAGAGCCCAGCCTGGAGGGTGCTCACAGGAGCCGCAGGCCCTGCGTCCCGGCCACACACAGCATGGGCTCCTGACTTGTCAGACGAGGTGGAGATCGAGATCTGTGATCTTGGTTTGAAAGGGTACATACTCGATCTGTTTTGGAAGGAAGGCAGGAAGGAAGGAAGGAAGGAAAGGTCTGTTGTTTTGGGCATACACAACACTTAAGAGACTGCTTTACTTAAGAGTAGGAAATGATACCAGGGACAGAGTCAACGCGCAGGAACGGACAAGGAGACGGCGAGGAGGCGGGCGGCAGGGCGGGGTGTGTCCTGGTCACCCGCACGTGCTGCCCCCCGTTCTGACATGGGGAGGGACTCATCAGGAACCTGCAGGTGTCCCGGAGGAGCCCAGAACAGACAGAGCAGACCATCCCACCAGCTGAAAACAAATCACAGAAACAAACAGAATGGCGTCGCTGTTGTCCCCAAATTAACCCACGTGAAAGGTTCTGTGATTCCAAAATTTCCAGAGTAGAAATGGAGTGGTGTGAAATGTCAAAGACCCCCATTACTGTGTAAAGAAAGTACACCTCAAAATTCTAATTCCACGTGAACAACAAAACACTGTCTTGTCTCCGGGAGGGGGGTGGCTGGCTCTGGCCCATCCCTTGGAGAGCCCAGTCTGCAAGATCCGCTCACTCAGGCGCTGGCCGGCCCCCATCCCACGGGAGGCTCGGGCCCCAAGGCCGGTCCTTGTTGCGCGTCCTGAAAAGCTGAGCTCACAAGCGGCGGCCCTGCGAGTGCTCCGCGGGAACACCGGCTCAAGCCAGGGACCGCTGTGCACTGACTCCCGTGCGACTTGGTCTATGGAAGGGAGTTTTAAGGCCACCTGGGTTTGTGTTTTCAGTGCTGGAAGTGAAGTCCAACCGCAGGGCCCTTTGCACGGGCGGCGCCGCTCTCTCCTTTTGGCACCAGAGTTGACGTCCGCGTGAGCAGCGCTCAGTGCTAGTTCTGGAGCCCCTTCTCCCGCACGGCCACTGGAGGGGCGTCGACGCTCAGGGCGATGACGATGCGCTCCCCGTCCTCGGCCTTGATCCGCTTCAGCTCCGGCTGCTGCTCTGCCTCGTCGCCGTTTTGGCGCTTGGTGGGCAGGGAGGCCGACGCGGAGGCGTGGGTGGCCAGCATGTGCAGGGGGCTGGCGGCTGCGGAGGAGAGGCAGCAGGTCAGAGCCCCACACAGGACCAACTCGGCCCCAGAGCCAGGCCCGGGAACACGGCTTCCTGACCGGCACACACCCACCCTCAGAGCCACGAGCCAGCTCAGTGCCGGGGGGCAGGGTGCCCGGCCGCAGCAGAATGGAGCTCCCAGGAGCACGACTCCTGTGGTACCTGCTCGCTGTGACTGTGACCTGAACACAAGACCCAGGACAGGGGCTGGGAAGGTGGCTCAGCGGTAGAGCGCTCGCCCTGCATGCCTGAGGCCCTGGGTTCCATTCCTCAGCACCACATAAGCAAAAAGAAAAAAGCCCGAAATGGTGCTGTGGTTCACGTGGTAGAGCGCTAGCCTTGAGCTGAAGAGCTGAGGGACAGCGCCCAGGCCCAGAGTTCAGGCCCCACAACCTGACCCCCACCCCCCAAAAAAAAAGACCCAGGACAGCGGTCACCAAGTCCTGCAGGCCGATGTCAGCACGGCAACACACACGCACACACACACGTGCATGCACACGTGCACACACACACACACAGAGCTAAGGAGGAAGCCAGGTCCAAGGTGGCAGGCGCTGGGCTGAGGCAGGTGCAGGATGCCGGCGGGGCACAGTGAAGGACACGCAAAGGCCTACCACAAGTGAGTGCCCACACCTGCCCTGTGAAGGGGGCCCCGGGCCCACGGAGACCAGCAGTGCCCGATTCCCCTCGGGAAACGAGGAAGGGTGAGTGCAGGCCCTGGCTCATCAGTGTGGTGGGAGTGATGAGGCGCAGGCTTGCAGGCGCACGCCCTGGCAGCGGGCATGGGCACGGGTGTGCACGCCCTGGCAGCGGGCATGGGCACGGGTGTGCACGCCCTGGCAGCGGGCATGGGCACGTGTGCACGCTCTGGCAGCGGGCATGGACACGGATGTGCACGCCCTGGCAGCGGGCACGGACACGGGTGTGCACGCCCTGGCAGCGGGCATGGGCACGGGTGTGCACGCCCTGGCAGTGGGCATGGGCACGGGTGTGCACGCCCTGGCAGCGGGCATGGGCACGTGTGCACGCTCTGGCAGCGGGCATGGACACGGGTGTGCACGCTCTGGCAGCGGGCATGGGCACGGGTATGCACGCCCTGGCAGCGGGCATGGGCACGGGTGTGCACGCCCTGGCAGCAGGCACAGGCACAGGCACGGGTGTGCACGCCCTGGCAGCAGGCACAGGCACAGGCACGGGTGTGCACGCCCTGGCAGTGGGCACGGACGCCCTGGCAGCGGGCACGGACGCCCTGGCAGCGGGCGTGGGGCGGGGGGGAAGGAGGGGAGCCATGTTGCTCGTCAGCAGGGTGTGCCCGGCTGGAAAGCAGGCCGCCCGCCGGGCCGGAGGCTACATGTGTCCGGCCGCGGAGGTAGCCAGTGGGCTGCAGTCAGAGCTGGCCTGGCCGGCCCTCGGGGGGCCGTGCAGAGGCCGCCACCCTCCCAGGCTCCTTTCTGACACCCAGCAGCCAGGGGCGCCCAGGTAAAGACAAGTTGCAAACTCCCCAAAATGTAGCACAAGGGGAAGAGCCTGTAGGCTCATCTGGCAGATTTTAAACAGCTGCAAGAAACAGCAGAGATCAGCGCTGCCACGCAGAGGGCGGAGGTGGAGACGGCGGGCGTGGCCCTGTGGGCTGTGGCTGCCGGGCCCCTGCAGCGCAAGACCTCATCTCACAACAGACTGACCGGCGAAAACATGAGGGATGGAATACCTAACCAGAAACTAGTCCAAGACCGGCTGGCTGGCCGTGGCGAGTCTACCCAGGTCCACGTGTTGGCGTCGGTTCTTCTGCAGAACTGGAGAACAGAGCAGAGGCTCCGCGCCCCACGCTCAGCACACCGTTCGAGCACGGCCGCTAGTCCTCCACATCTCCCCCAAAGAGGAAGGAACACTCCCGGCTGGTTCTATGAGGCCACTGTCAAGCAAGCCCACAGCCAGCCGGACTGAGAAAACACAGACCAAAGCCTCAAGGACACACGCAAGTCACCGTCACAGCACACTGAGCAGCCTATCTGCGTGACCGGCGGCCCTGCCCAGAAGGTGCGCGTACCTGGCCCTGGTGAAGGACCCCACCACAGCTACCTAAAGGGAAGACAATCCAGCCATCATCCGAGTTGGCCAAAGTCAGCACCTTCCGTGAATGGAGGGAATGGACCGGGTGCCACCCAGAGGCGTGTGCCCCGAGACAGGGCCCCTCAGCACTCCCCGCTGTACCCGAGTCCGAGTCCTAGCTAGAGAAAGGAGACATGCAGGGCAGGCAACGAAATGCAGGTAGACACAGTGGCACGCGCTGAAACCCGGCTGCTGGGGGCATGCCCGCCAGCACCGCCAGCGCCGCTCCACCCTGCGGGCTCACAGCCAGCCAGGACTTCCTTTTTATTTTTTGCTGGACCTGGGGCTTGAACTGTCCCTTGGCCTCTCTGTGCTCAAGGTCTAGCGCTCTACCACTTGAGCCACTGCACCGCTTCTGGCTTTTTCTGAGTCGTTTATTGGCATTAAGAGTCATGGACTTTCCTGCCTGGGCTGGCTTCAAAATGTGATCCTCAGATCTCAGCCTCGTGAGTGACTAGGATGGCAGGTGTGAGCCACAGGGACCTGGAGAGGATTTAACCACGGCTGGGTGCCTGGTGTAAGCAAGGCGGCCCAGTATCCCACACCGCTTCCTGCCTGAACTTGAAAGGGCTTTCAGAGCAGCATTCTCTACTCCCACCGTCTTCTCTTCAAAGTTCGAAAACTTGCAAACATGAACAGCCGTCCTATGTGAAGAGCAGGGCCATCAGACAAAGGGCCGTTCACCTCTTCTCTTTCCAGACGGTGTGTGCTAGTCTAAGGGGAGCCCCGGCCGTCCAAGATGCGTGCTAGTCTAACCGGAGCTCTGGCTGCCAACTCTCTTCCAGTCCCTCAGCCTGCAACTTAGAAACACAAAGCCATCCACACCTGTAATCCCAGCTACTCAGGAGGCTGAGATCTGAGGATCACAATTTGATACCAGCCTAGGCAGAAAAACCTGTGAGACACTTATCTCTGATTAACCCCAAAAGCCCAAGGTGGAGCTGTGTGACTCACGTGGTAGAGCACTAGTGTCGAACACGAGGCTCAGGGACACGTGCCCACCCCCCCCCCCCCCCGGGGCCAGGAGCAGGTCTGGCCGGGGCGCTCAGCGAGGCGGAGTCCTTACCGCTGTTCACCTGGCTGTGCACGGCGGGGGGGACGGGCACCACGTGGGTCCCGTTCTGCGTGACCGTCTTGATCGGGAGCTGGTGCTGGCCCAGAGGCGCTTGCTGCACGATGGTGACCGTCTGCACCGGGGGGCCTGGCGACGCCTGGAGGATCCGGCCAGTGGCGCCCAGCGCGGCGTGGCCAACTGCGGGAACAGGCTCTACCTTCACTGAAACCCAAGAGAGACAGCGCCACTAGGGTTAGAGGAAAGCCGATAGACCCCACACCGTAAAACAACAAGACCATCACGCGAGCCGCGGGCAAACGGCTCCCGCCTGCCGTCCTAGAGACTGAGGACCGTGGCGTGGGGCCAGCCGGGCCGGGAAAGCCCTGGGACTCACCGCCAGCCAAGTGCCAGACAACCGGAAGTGGCGCTGCGGCTCCGAGTCATAGAGCCCGAGCCTCGGACAAAAAACCTCGGGGACAGCACCCAGGCCCTGAGTTCAAGCCCCACAACCGACAACAAAAAGTACTGCCTGGTGTTCCGACTGGCTGTAGAATGTCTCAGACCAGTCGACACAGAAGACTGGAGATAAAGACTGGAGTCCTAGAATGTGCAGCGCCGGGACGGTCCCATCCCCAGCAACGAAGCAAGAGAGAGAGTACCCTAAAAAGACCCCCCCCCCCACACACAGAGCAGGGCCTGGCGGCAGCCGCCGCCTCCACCCCACCTCCGCCTCGCTCACCTCTGACCTCTCTGTGGTCGCCATTCTCTTGCGGCTCTGCCTTCGGAGGGGCCAGGACTGCCGCCTGGGCGACCACGGCCTGGCCGGCGACGGTGTAGGTGTTTGCCGGGGCCAGCGCGGCCACGCTGGCGACCGACACGGCTGGTATCTGGTGGACGAGGTGGACGGTTTGCACCACAGGCGGCTGCGAGGCGGAGGTGGTCACTGGGGCGGCGACGGCGTAGGCGACGGGCTTCATGGCCGGGGGCAGCTGCCGCTGGACGGTGATTAAGACGGGCTGACTGGAGAGGGGTGAGCCTGGCAGGAGAGGCGGGGAAGGAAGGGCTGAGGCGAGGCGTCCCCCTTCCTTCCCCACACCAAACCTGACCAGGGGGCCGGCCGGGAACCTCAGGACGGGGCCCTGTTTTGCCTTATGGTGACGAATACTAAGAGAAAGGTTAGTATCTCAAGCTATTAATTCCTACACCTCGTCTCTATGAACACAGCGCCCTCCCAGGGCTCCCTCCTCACGAGATGTCCCCGCACGCAGCCATCTGTGGCTGTCCCAACACCCCGTCCTTGGTGGCTTGAGGCTTTGACTAAAGAAACAGAGACATCAGCCCAGCGGGCCGGGAGGGAGCAAAGGGGCGGGGGATGGGGGGGGAGGGGGATGGGACACCGACCAAGACACCCTGTGCGCGTCCACAGACAGGGCGACTGGAAACGCTTTGTAAAACTACTAAAGACAACCATGACAGGAGCGGTAGTCATCATGATGCCTCTGCCCTCTGGCTGTAGGACGGCAGCAACACAGGCTCCCAGCAAGGCGCGGGAGGCCTGGGGAGGGCACCAGAGTTCCAAGGAACCACCGACGCTCAGTGACACTGGCCTGGGACACAGTCATCTCACACACACACACACACACACACACACACACAGTCATCACACACACACACACTTCCAAGGAACCACCGACGCTCAGTGACACCAGACTATCACAGTCATCACACACACACACACACACACACACACACACACACACACACACACACACACACACACACACTTCCAAGGAACCACCGATGCTCAGTGACACCAGACTATCTGGCCTGGGACACATTCATCACACACACACACACACTCTCTCTCTCTCTCTCTCCTTCTCACACTCTCTTTTGGCTCCCTTAGCTTTTTGTTGTTGTTAGTCTTGGAGCCTGGGGGCTGTCCCTGAGCTCTTCTGCTCAAGGCCAGCGCTCTACCACTTAGAGCCACAGTGCCACTTGGAGATAAAGAGTCTCACTGGGACTTTTCTACCCAGACTGGCTTCAAACTGCGATCCTCAGCTCTCAGCCTCCTGAGTAGCTGGGATTCCAGGCGTGAGCCACTGGCACCCAGCTATACAAATCCTTAATAACAATAAAATTATATTTTAAAATCCTCTGGAAATGGACTTAGCAAAAAATCATGTCAAGTGAGGAAAGCCAAGCTCAGACAGACTCATGGTTTCTTTCATACACGGGAACTAGATGTAAAACCCATGAGGACATGATAAATTATACAGAGATCAAAGGAGGACACTCTTTGGAGAGAAACATAAAAGCCCAAGGGTCTATGGCATCTGATGATGCACAATAATACCTTAATACTTATCAAGATGAACTCCAGGAAATGGAGACGAGATATTTTTCTTTTGCTATTTGTTTTCTTTTACTGTTGTCTCATTTGTTCATCTACATGTCTTTGGGAAGGTGAAGGGAGCACAAAAATGGAGAGACAAAGGGAGGGTGAGCAAATGCACAGTGGTACTCACTAGACACTGGAAGAGGAGCTGTGCAACTGTGGGTGGAAATGGGAGGGAAAGATGGGGGGAGGGGGACACAGCTCTGCCCAGCTTCATGCGGCTCAACAAACAGTCTCCAGGAGAGGGCTGGGAAGGTGGCTCAGTGGTAGAGCGCCTGCCTTGCATGCCTGAGGCCCTGGGTTCGAACTTAGTTTTGGACATCTTCCCTGAGCTTTTTTTGCTCAAGGCTAGCAGTTCTACTAGTTTCTTGTGGTTAATTGGGGAAGAGCGCCTCATGGACTTTCCTGCCTAGGCTGGTTTCAAACCGTGACCCTCGGGTCTCAGCCTCCTGAGTAGCTAGGATGACAGGTGTGAGCCACTGGCTTTGTCTACTAGGGCTTTGTAAATAAACTGCAAAGGTCTGTCTATTCATTAAATGGACTCCTTCTTTGCGGTTATGAAATAGCACATTTGTGTTCCTACTGGTTCTCCAAAGTCTCGGGCAGATCCCTTGGCACCGTGCACCACGCAGCAGGTGTGGGATGGGGCTGTGCACCGGGGCCTCAGCCCCAGCCCCAGGCTCGCTGCCTCTCCCGCTGCGTCTTACCTGGTGCGCTCTGAGCGAACCGTGCCTCCTGGATGACTGCGAGTTTGGGCTGTGTGCCACTGGGCTCAGGCTCCACGGGGGCCGGCGAGCCTTCCCTGGACAGGCTCTCGGGGGTCTGGGCGCCACTGGAATGAGCAGACAGCACTCCTGCGTGGTTGGGGGAGGCCGGTGCACTCCTGGGCCACCAAAAGAAGACAGTGGGTTTTACAGTGACGAACTCGCCCCAGCAAGTGTCAAGTGTCCCTTGTCCTGGGCCCACAGCTGGAGCGTCCCGGATATGACCAGTCGGCCCGTGGGCTGGGCCTCACACTCAGCCCCAGGCCTGCAGGAATCTGCAGAGCGCGAGCTGGCAGGGGCCTGGGGTCAATGCCAAGCCCAGGTCTTCTTTTGGGAAAAGCAGAGTATCGGTGATACAGTTTTTTAGAAATCAGGCACATTAAAAACGATCTTGAGTTTAAGCAGCGAAAGGAAGCCCTGAAGAACGGCTCATGTGCCACCTCAGCAGTCAAGGGCTACAGTAAAGGGATCGGCAGGCACGAGGTAGCCCACGACATCACTTTCCATATCGCCAACATTCACCAAAAGGTACTGAGGTCCTTGGTTTCTGGTGGGAACCGGTGCTCACCGGCCACGGGGCCTGCTTACCGAGAGGACAGTGGCCCCAGAGGGGTTCTGAAGCAGGGCACGCCCCGGGGCCGCCGCTTCCGGAAGGCCTGCTCCACCAGCTTGCTCTCCGAGGCAGGGTCTATCCTCCAGAAGGAGCCCTTGCCCGGCTCTTCCTGGGATCGCGGCACTTTGATGAAGTAGCGATTCAGGGACAGATTGTGGCGGATGGAATTCTATGGGACATAAAATACATAGAATTCATGTAAGGCTTGGCTGAGAAATCAAAATGTGCCCATTTTAGTGCTCTGAAAAGCAGAAACCTCAGTGTCTGCAGGACTGAGCCCGGTGCTCCTTGGTGAACACTGGGTTTTACGCCTTCAGCCGGCAGCCAGCTAGAGTGAATCCCACAGCAGGTAGGCTCGTGCGTGCGTGCGTACGTGTGTGTTTGTGTGTGTGTGTGTGTGAGAGAGAGAGAGAGAGAGAGAGAGAGAGAGAGAGAGAGAGAGAGAGAGGAAGTAATGAATCTGCACAACACAGAAAATGTCATTTCCAACCTCCATCTCCTTTCTCAACCAGAAAACAAGGTGCCTATGATGGGCTGCCCTCATCAACCTTGCCAGCTGGAGACCGAGACCCAGCTGCCCAGAACCCCACCCTGGAGAGGAAAGGGGCAGTGGTGCACACCTGTATGCCCAGCACTGAGTGACGGGGCAAGAGGCCAGGCCAGACTGACTACACAGCAGGACCCAGAGCCAGCACAAAGAGAGCGAGCAGCGAGATGAAGTAGACAGCGAAGGCTAAGAACTGTGGCCGGTGCCAGTGATAGATGCTCTGGTCTGTTTGCAAAGTACATTTATTTAGTTTCTTATTTGATCCTCACGGCTCTAAAATGTGAAGCAGAGAGTCAACTTTAACTCCCACTCCACTTGGAACGTCCACTCCAGGTTTTCCAGGCTAGGCCATACACTATCACTTACTTATTTTGCAGTACTAGAGTTTGATCTGGGGTTTCTGCTTCATCTCTTTCTTGCTGAAGTAACTCAGGATCTCGTGAGCCTGAACCTCCATCCTCCTGTTTGCACACGTGCCACCATGCCCAGTGGTTGGCTGAGTGGCATCTCACAAAGGTCTTGCCTGGACTGGCCTCAGTGATTCTGTTGGCCAGGTCCTGAATAGCAGCCTACAGGCAATGAGCCACCGATAGCCAGCTGTAACCGGCCTTCATGTAGAGCTGCCAGCTATGTCCTGAAATCCTGAACTGTCAAAGGCAGCAAGGAAGTCAAATGCAGAGTCAGACTGCTTTACAGAGCAGCCTGGGCTGTCCCAGTGCCGACAAGCCACGGCTGGGGGCTGGGGGCGGGGGGCTGGGGGCTGCCTCTGTGGCCGGTGGACCTGAGTTACATCATGGGGACCCAGAGGATGGGCCTGGCTGCTGTCCAACCTGGGGACTTATTTATCAACAAGAATATCCATTGCGACTTGAGACGCTCCAATAACCAATCATACATAAACGTGTCTGCTCTTGGTCCCCAAAGGTAGAGAAGATGCACTTTGGCCACACAGATTATTCAGGTGTGGAGGGAAAGGGAGATTCAAAACTACAAAGTCCTCTAGAACCCAAAGCTTGATGTTCCACATGAGACCACAATGGAGGCCACACGTGCCCACAAAAGTCAGGCTGCAGTCAGAGCTCAGCATGCTAAAAAAACAAACTCTACACTATTGCTTGGCTCCAGTGGCTCACACCTGTGATCCCAGATACTCAGGAGGCTGAGATCTGTGGGCTGGGGTTCAGAGCCAGCCGGGCAGCGAAGTCCATGAGACCCTTACCTCCAATTAACCAGCAAAAAGCTGGAAATGGAGCCGTGGCTCAAGAGCCTAGACTTAAGCAAAGAAGCTAAGAATGGTACCCAGGTCCCAGGTTTAAACCTCAGGATCAGCACACACATGCACGCATGTGTATAAGCTGTATATGAGAAACATTAAGAAATATCAGCCAGCGTTGGTGGCTCACGCCTGTAATCCTAGCTACTCAGCAGGCTGAGATCTGAGGATCTCGGTTCAAAGCCAGCCCGGGCAGGAAACCCCGTGAGACTTATCTCCAATAAACTACTAGAAAACCGGAAGTGGCGCTGTGGCTCAAGCGCTAGAGCGCTCGCCTTGAGCTGAAGAGCTCAGGGACAGCGCCCAGGCCCAGAGTTCAAGCCCCATGACCGACCGAAAAAAAAAAAAAATTGATTTAGTCCAAAGTGATGTGCAGATACTCCACAGAGTTTTATGTCCTTTGAAAGCATTATGAACAGTACAAATGGAATGTTTCAATTGGGCTATTATTTTAATAATGCTAACCTTTGTCTTACTTTCTGATTCACTTTATACAAACATACAACAGAACAATCACATAGCATTTGACTTTGAGAAGGAAATGTGAAATCATCAGATTTTTAAACTGCTTGTCAAAATACTAAACCATAGGTCACTGATTTAACTTTCCTGGCTGTCTTTCCTATAAAACTAACAGCCAATTACTAGTTAATATATGCTTTGAAAATAGGAATATATTGTCAAAGTTGAGTGAACATCTTTTTAACCTTTGCTTTAAATATAAATGTCAAACTCAGTAGAATTGCATTTTGAATACTAATAATACCAAACCATCATCAGGCTTTATGTAGTGTTTCTGAATCATGGCTGCAAATCAGCTACTGTAGAGCGTTGTATATTCTTGTTCTCTTCTGATAAAAACTTTCTCTAAATATATATTTTCCTTCCTTCTGGAAATACTATTTGTTCTCTAGTATCCTAATAACTTACACAATAAAAATACTGGTCTCCAGGGCTAGGAATGTGGCTTAGTGGTAGAGTGCTTGCCTAGCATGCATGAAGCCCTGGGTCCAATTCCTCAGTACCACAGACACAGAAAAGGTCTGAAGTGGTGCTGTGGATAGAGCTGCTAGCCCCGAGCAAAAGAAGCTCAGGGACAGTGCCAGGCCCTGAGTTCAAGCCCCAGGACTGGCAAAAAATTAAAATTAGATTAAAAAATTAAAAATACTGGTCTCCAGTCAAACGCTGGTGGCTCACACCTGTAATCCTAGCTGTTCAAGAGGCTGAGATCTGAGTATGGTGGTCAGAGCCAGCCAGAACAGGAAAGTCTGAGATTTTTTTCTTGTCGGTTGTGGGGCTTGAACTCAGGGCATGGATACTGTCCCTGAGCTCTTCTCCTAAAGGTTAGCGCTCTATCTACCACTGTGAGTTCATAGCTCCACTTCTGGTTTTCGGTAGTTTATTGGAGAAAAGAGTCTCGTGGACTTTCCTGCCAGGGCAGGCTTTGAACTTGCAATCCTCAGACTTCAGCCTCCTGAGTAGCTAGGATTACAGGCATGAGCCACCAGTGCCAGCTCACGAGACTCTCATCTCCAGTTAATCACCACAAAACTGGGAAGTGGTAGAGTACTAGTCTTCAGCAAAAAAGCTCAGAGGCAGCGCCCAGGCCCTGAGTTCAAGCCCTACAACTGACCAAATTTATCAAGTTATTTATCTAATTTATCAGATTTATCTAATTATCAGGTGTCTACTCTTGAACTATGATAATAGGTTTTTTCAAATATCAATTTGACTCAAAGATTAAAGTACTTTAAAATGTCAAATATAGGGGCTGGAAAGGTGGCTCAGTGGTAGAGCACTTGCCTTGCATGCATGAGGCCCTGGGTTCCATTCCTCAGTACCACTTAAGCAAAAAAAGAAAAAAGCCGGAAGTGGCGCCATGGCTCAAGTGGTAGAGCGCTAGCCTTGAGCTGAAGGACAGTGCTCAGGCCCAGAGTTCAGGCTCCACGACTGGACCAAAAAAAAAAAAAAAAAAAAAAAGAAAAAAGAAAAGAAAAAGTCAAATATAGTAGCTGAAATGGACTAAAAAAAGAAAGTAAAATGGGGCTGGGGAGGTGGCTCAGTGGTAGAGCGCTTGCCTTGCATGCATGAGGCCCTGGGTTCAATTCCTCAGCACCACATAAGCAAAAGGGAAAAAAGCCAGAAGTGGTGCTGTGGCTCAAGTGGTAGAGTGCTCGCCTTGAGCTGAAGAGCTCAGGGACAGCGCCCAGGCCCAGAGTTCAGGTCCCACAACCAGCAAAAAAAAAAAAAAAAAAAGAAAGTAAAATGTCAAATGTAGACTTGGCTCCTTTCCCCAAGGTATCTTATTATGTATGGCTAAATACTCCAAAGTCAGAAAATTGATGCTTTCTGAAACCGCAGGAAGAAGTCCACCTGCCGGCCTCCCCACAGCTGCCTGGCCCCAGGCTGGGGGAGGGGGAGGTCCCCCCCCTCAGGGCTCCAGAGCCCATAGAGAAACTGGCTGGCCCACATGCTCCCTGGAAGAGAAAGGGGGCGCCTCTGGGTGGGAGTGTCACTTCTGTGCATGAGCTTTTCACTTCTCTAGCAGCTGATGTCTGTCTGTCTGAAAATGCAGCAAAAAAAGAAGAAAGAGATATCCCATCTTTATACATAATTGCTCAGACCAGCTCATTTAACTAGGAACTTCCCCTGCAAATTAACCCAAACATTATCCCATGAGCAGACCCTGTGAAATTCTTAGAGTAAGAACTAGTCTTACAACTTTGGTGGGGGGGGAGGGAGAGGGGAGGAGGAGGATTGGGTGGGGGGGTGGGGCGGGGGGGGGGAGGGGGAAGGATGGGAAGGGGAAACAAAGGAGACTACAAAGCTTGATAAGAAATGCACTCATTATCTTGCACATGTAATTGTAACCCTTCTGTACAGTATTTTCACAAAAAAAAAAAAAAAAGAGAAGGAAGGAAGGAAAGAAAGAAAGAAAGAAAGAAAGAAAGAAAGAAAGAAAGAAAGAAAGAAAGAAAGAGTGAGTCATGGATGGGCTGGGGATGTGGTCTAGAGCCCTGTTCGATTCCTCAGCACCACATACACAGAAAAAGCCAGAAGTGGCGCTGTGGTTCAAGTGGTAGAGCACCAGCCTTGAGCACAGACAGGCTCAGGGACAGTGCCCAGGTCCTGAATTCAAGCCCAGGACTGGCAAAAAAAAAAAAAAGAAAAGAAAAAGAGCAATAGTCATGGTCCCTCAGAGCTGGAAACGAGGGGGAGTGGGGGAATTACTGGCCTGCACCTCTGTGGGTCCAGCTGGGCCTGCACTGGCGCACCCCACGGGGCATCCATGGGCCACTGTGCGGGGGAGAACACAGCCCACTTCCTTGGTGCACTGCTCTGTTGAGAGCGCTTGCTTTACTTTCAAAAGAAAGTAAAACAAAGTCGCCAGCAATGAGGACTATGGTTTGAGGCCAGTCAGGGCCTCTGAACAACAAGCTAAAGGTGGTGGTGTGTATACATCATCCCGGGGCATGGGATGCAGAGTATAAAGATGGTGGTCTGAGAACAGTTCTGGCCAAATCATGAGGCCCTGTCTGTTGCTGGGGTGGGGGGTAGGGGCAGCCACGTGCCGTCCAGCACGCACGAAGCCTTGCGATCAAAGCGCAGCACTGCACTGCACAGGACATCGTGCACAACTTTAACCTCAGAATTTAGAAAGCAAAGGCAGAAGGATGATCAAAGGTTGGAAGCAAGTCTGGCCCTACAGAGTAAGGTCTTGTTTCTGTCTCTGTCACACACATGCACACAGAAATGTGAGCATGTGCACCCATACTGCAAAATGGGTTTCTGATGTAGTCCGGGGAAGTGAAGTCAGAGTATGGTTTGATGCAGACTCTGGTGTCAGCGCTGTAGGAAGGAGGGAAGATCCTACGAGGAGCCTGCCACAAATGCAGGAAAGGGCTCGGCACAGAGGCTCTCACTCCACACCGGGGCCAGGAGGGCAGCTCAGGTCAGGAGATGCTGCCACCCTACAGACCTGGAGCTACACACGTGGGCCACCTGCTCAACAGAACAGCGCTGGATCTGCAGCACGTGGGTAACCCCTGCCTTAGGTGCGCTGTGAAGTTACCTGTAGCAGCCTGTGGGAAACCTGCAGGCACTGAGGACCAGGTCCCGGATCACTGTGGCCCAGGTTTCCTGCCCGGCGACTACAATCCCAAGAGGCTCTGGCTCAGGCCCCAAGAGACTGAGGCCACCGCCGGCCTCATCCTTCACCTCAGCAATAAAACCCTGTACTGCTCAGGAAAACACATGGAAACACAATCAGACACATGAAAGTCTACTTGAGCTCCTCAGAAATTCTCATTTTCATCCGGGTGCTGGTGGCTCACGCCTGTCAGGAGGCTGAGGTCTGAGGATTCCAGTTCGAAGCCTGCCTGGACAGACAAACCTAGGGGTCTTACCACCAATCAACTGGCAAGAAGCCAGAAGTGGAGCTTCTGCTCAGGCCTCATCATGCTCATTCTACCACCCTGGGACATGCGCCACCTCTGGAGAGGGTGGGCTCCCAACTTAAACTGCCCACACCACGTTTTGCATGCCATGTTTTGTATGCGCATCAGCCAAATGAAGATGTCTTGAAAACAGGGTACAGACAACTCTGGTACAGAGTTTGAAAAGTGCCTTTGCAAAACATCAAAGCTTCTGTATTTCATGAAGTAGAAGAGGAAGGCAAACAAACAGAGAAGAAAAGAGGCCCCGGAGTGCTCACGTGTCCTGCATTAGACGCATGGAGTGGGCTGCACGGGTGCCGTGTGGCCGTCCCCCTCCCCCGCTCCTGGGCTCTGCGAGGCAGGGCTCCACAGGCCGCAGGCCTCTGCCGCAGCACAGCCACCTCCTCTCACTCGGCTTGCGTTAGCAAAGCCAACAGCCTCATCACCAGAGGCTGAGCAGCGTCGGCAAGACCCAGAAGCACTGACTTACCTGCCAGCCCTTGTCCGCCGTCCTGTAGTAGGGGTAGTTCTTAGTGATGTGTGTATAGATTCCATTGAGAGTGAGCTGTTTATCAGGAGCCATGGTAATTGCTTGGACTATCAACTGTGCATAGGAGTAAGGTGGCTTTGAATCATCCTGTATTAAAACAAATAGTTAGCATAGTCATGTTTGATATATTCTCTAAAAACGTGTTTTATTACAAAGTAATATAATTTTGAAAACTTGGAAGAATGGGGGAAAAAGATAAAAAGATGGACGGATGAAGGGTGAATAACTTTAAAATACAGTGTAATTTTTTTAAAATAAAATGCCATTAGAGATTATGTAAGAAAACCCAAACAGCCCAACAGTACGACGTGAACCGCGGCCTAGCTGCCACAGCATCGCAACTCTTCTGCGGGCAGCAGAGGAGTGCCGGGCCCCAGACGGAGCACCGGTCACTGTGCTCAAGTGCCAAAATTTTGCCTTCTTTTCCAACACATTTCTTAAAAGATTTGACACAGGCCAGGCACTGGTGGCTCACACCTGTCATCCTAGCTACTCAGAGGAAGCTGAGATCTGAGGATTGCAGTTCAAAACCAGCCCAGGCAGGAAAGTTTTGTACAACTCTCTCTCTCTCTCTTTTTTTTGCCAGTCATGGGGCCTGAACTCTGGGCCTGGCAGTCGTGGGGCCTGAACTCTGGGCCTGGCAGTCATGGGGCCTGAACTCTGGGCCTGGCAGTCATGGGGCCTGAACTCTGGGCCTGGCAGTCATGGGGCCTGAACTCCGGGCCTGGGCGCTGTCTCTCAGCTCTTCAGCTCAAGGCTAGCGCTCTACCCCTGGAGCCACAGTGCCACTTCTGGCTTTTTCTGCTTATGTGGTGCTGAGGAATCGAACCTCATGCATTCAAGGCAAGCACTCTACCACTGAGCCACCTTCCCAGCCCTGTACAACTCTTATCTCCAATAAACTACCAGAAAACTGGAAGTGGAGCTGTGGCTCAAGTGGTAGAGTATTCTCCTTGAGCTGAAGAGCTGAGGGACAGTGCCCAGGCCCAGAGTTCAAGTCCCATGGCTGATGGGGGGAAAAAAAAAATCGACACAGGGCAGGGTGCCGTTGGCTCACACCTGTAATCTGTGCTACTCGGGAGGCTGAGATTTGAGGATCACAATTCAAAGCCAGTCTGGGTAGAAAACTCCACAAGACTCTCATCTCCAATAAACTACTTGGGAAAAGCCAGAAGTGGCGTTGTGGCTAAGTGGTAGAGTGCTAGCCTTAAGCAGAAGAGGCTCAGGGACAGCGCCCAGCCCTGACCGTTAAGCCCCGGGACCGTTAAAAAAAAAAAGCCTATCATCTCAGCCGTGTGGAAAGCATAAATAGGAGGCTCTCAGTCTAGGGCAATCCAGGAAGAATGAGACTCATGCGGAAAGTGACTAAGCTGATGGGGACGGGAGAGAACACCTGTGGCAGCGCAGGAGGAGTGACACTGACCCGCAAGAAAGGCCCTGACCTGTAACTGCAGCCCTCCGCATCTCTAACACAAACACGTAGAGAAAGGGGGCGCAGGAGTCTAGCTCAAGAGAGAGAGCAGCTGATGAGAGAGAGCAAGCACAATGTTAAGTTCAAATCTCAGTACCACTAAAAGCTGAAGTAAAAAAAGAATGGATTTACGAAATCCCAACAAGAATTCCCCAGCAAATCCACCAGGAGGCCACGTGCTGATACAGGAGGATGCGACCCTTTCCAAGGCTCTGGCTCATCATCGCACGCACGCGCACGCACACACACACCACGGCCACTGAAGACGACAGAACGTTTACCTTTGGACTGTCTCCACCTGAAGCTTCCTTTTCATTTTCTGGCTGTGAGCTGTCAGCTATTAAATTGAGGTCAGATGGTATCACACGGCCCATTTTGTACCCTGAAGACCCTGCTCCCCGGGGGCTGGATGGGCAGGAGTTCGCAGCACTGGGGAAGAAGAAAAGGTCACTCCTTTAGTCTACCGTGAAACATACATTGTACCATGACTTTTTTTATTTTGGGTACCAGTCCTGAGGCTTGAACTCAGGGCCTAGGGTACTGTCACTGAGCTTTGTTGTTCAAATCTGGTGCTTAAGCCACAGCTCCACTTACAGCTTTTGGGTAGTGAACTGAAGAGTTCAAGCCCCATGATGGACCAAAAAAAAAAAAAAAAAAAAAAGTAAAGCCAGGCGCTGGTGGCTCACACCCAAATCCTAGCTTCTCAGGAGGCTGAGTTCTGAGGATTGAGGTTCAAAGCCAGCTTGGGCAGTTAAGACCATGAGACTCTTATTTCAAATAAACTCAGAAAAGAAGTGGCACTGAGGCTCAAGTGCTACGTAGAGTGCAAGCCTTGAGCACAAAGAGGCTAAGGGACAGTGTCTAGGCCCTGAGTTAAAGCCCCAGGACAGGGAAAAAAGAAAGGAGGAGGAGGAGGAGAAGAAAGAGAAGGAGAAGGAGAAGGAGGAGAAGGAGAAGGAGAAGAAGGAGGAGGAGGAGAAGGAGGAGAAGCAGAAGAAGGAAAAGGAGGAGGAAGAGGAGGAGGAAGAGGAGGAGGAGGAGGAGGAGGAGGAAGAGGAGGAGGAGGAGGAGGAGGAGGAGGAGGAAGAGGAGGAGGAGGAGGAGGAAGGAGAAGAAAGAAAGAAAGAGAAAGAGAGAAAGAAGGAAGGAAGGAAGAAGGAGGAGGAGGAAGAGTAAAAGCTATAGGGCTGAGTTCAGAACTTGTCTGCCAAGTGTGAGGCCCTGGGCTCATACCTGATATAACCAGGAACTCCTCATACATGATCAACATAACCACTTATCAGGAACCCCAGCCCACAGCCTGGTTGCCTTTTGACTGTTTCCATTGCCTCATTTTAATGTGCACAAAATTTAATCAGCCTTTTTCCTTTTGTTGTTTGATGGCTTGGTGCCAACCCAAGAAATCACTGTCAAGTCAATGTATGAAGCTTCTGCCTGTGTCTATTCTAAGTTTTGGGTGTTCCAAGTAGGTTATGGCGCATTTGAACTATAGGAGACAAGAACCATCTTTATAGCCTCTTGCACAAGATTGACCTATGTTGCCAGCAAGGCCTACTTAAAACAGGGTTCTTCCCCCACTGAACGATCCTGACATCACGTCCGAAGCCGCTTGTTCATGTAAGAGGGCTACTTCTGGGCTCTGTTATATCCCACCAGCCACTGCCGTGCTTGCTCTTGCTTTCTAGTAAACTTTGAGGTCTTTACGCAGATGCAACGTATTTCAACAGAACTCACTTTCCACCATCCTCTTTTCTTCTTCCCCTGCCTCATTCCTCCAAACAGTCCATAATTAGAATCAAGGTGCATGAGTGTGTGTGCGTGCATGCGAGTGCACACACAGGTGTATTTTGCGTGTCTTTATGAAGGCTAGGTTCTGCAAATGAGTGAAAACATGTTGTATTTGGCTCTGAGCTTGGCTGATGTCACTCAATATAATGACGCACAGGTTTATCCACTCTCCTGAAAATGACATGGATTTCATCCTTCTCTATGGCTAAGCAATATTCCATGGTTTACAAGTACCGTATGCTCCTTCTCCACCCATCGGCTGCTGGGCATCTCAGCTGACTCCACTGCGTGGCACAGGGTACGCTGTTATGCAGCAGTACCTCTTGGATGCTGGTTTAGACTCCTCCGGAAGAATGTCTGGTGGTAGAGTCCTCAGGCAGGTCCGGTTCTTCCGGTTGGGGAACCGCCACACCAAGGTCCAGCGCCTGTACCAGTTTACACCTTTCCCTTCACATCCTCACCAGCATTTGCTGACGTTCTTGGAGATCATGGTTCTGAGTGAGGCCAGGTGAGACAGACTCGTGGTGAGCTCTTGGCGGGCTGGTCTCTCCGTGGTGTTCTGACCTCTCTCCGCCTTTCTGTGGTTGAGGCTGTCTTCTTTTTTCTCTCTCCAGCATCCAATCCCTTCTCTCTTGCGTCATCTTCTCAGCCGTGGGGTAAGAAGGCAGCGGTCTTTAATCTGCCACCTTTCCCTATTTCTCAAGCTTTGTTTCTGGACCTTCTGAGACAGGATCTCACTACACAGCCCAGGCTGGCTGTGCACACACACTCCTGACCCCGCTTCCTAAGTGCTAGGGTTACAGGTGTGCACCCACCTAGCTTTGTTCTTTAAGAACAAAGCTGTTCTGACTACTGGGAGTTCATGAGATTCCAAATACACTGGAATTTTGATGGGGGTTACACTAAGTCTACAGAGCGCTTCTACTTCGAGACAGGACGAGGTGGAGGAGTGTTTGCTTATGTCTTTTTAATGTCCAAGAAGCTTCTCCATTTTTTTGTTTGTTTGTTTTGTTGGTTGTGGGGCTTGAACTCTGGGCCTGGACGCTGTCCCTCAGCTCTTCAGCTTGAGCCACAGCACCACTCCCAGCTTCTCCATTTTTTTCCTCCCTAATTGTCTGCTCTTCCTTTCTTTTGGTCCTGGGATGGGGCCAAACCTAGAGCCTTGTATATGCTAAGCAAGTGTTCTACCAAGCAGATCCTGGGTTTTTTAGAGAAGATTGTGCTAGGTAGCTCAGGCTGGCCTCCATTTCCCCGTCCTCTTTCTTCTGCTTTCTTGCGTGATGGAATTACAAGTACAAACTACCATGCGCAGCCTCAGAAGGCCTATTCTGCTTTGTTTTTTTTTTGGTGGTATGAAGGAGAGACAGTCTTGGGATTTGAATTCAGTGCTTTAGAGCTCTATCACTCGGCTCCCATTTCTGGTGCTTTTGCTTGCGTGATTTTGGGAACAGGATCTCACATTTTTGCTAGGCCACTCTGGAGGTGGCCCTCCTACTACATTTCCTACATCACTAGGGTGACGGCTACGTTTGGCTAGTGCTTGAGCTGGCCTCAAACTTTAATCTTTCTAGGTAGCAAGGATAGGAGCCGTTGCTCCAGCTTCAGAAGCGCTCCCAACCTCCACCTTCTTGTGCTGGTACTGAGGCTTGAACTCAGGACCTGACACTCTTCTATTTCAGCTACACTTCCTTTTCCAGCTTTTTGCTGGTTAAGTGGAGATAAGCGTTCCATGAGGGCTGGGAATATAGTTTAGTGGTAGAGTGCTTGCCTAGCATGCATAAAGTCCTAGGTTCAACTCCTCAGTAATGCATAAACAGAAAAAGCCAGAAGTGGCGCTGTGGCGCAAGTGGTAGAGTACTAGCCTAAGCAAAAAGTAGCTCAGGGACAGCGCCCAGGCCCTGAGTTCAAGCTCCAGGACTGGCAAAAAAAAAAAAGTTTCATGAGCATTTCTGTCTGGGGTTGGCTTTGATCTCAACCTCCTGATTATATAAGACTACAGTGTGACCACCAGCACCAAGCTTTGCCAAAAAAGAGCACAAGGCCCTGAGCACACATGCACGCATACACATATATTTACACATATAAAACACACACATGCACAGTAATACAACTCTGGACTGTTTGGAAAAATGAAGGGTAAGGGAGAAAGGGCCAAAAAAATATGGGGGGGCAGATAAATAATCAAAATACATAACAGGCTGGGTGCCAATGATTCATGCCTGTAATTGTAGCTACTCAGGAGGCTGAAAACTGATAATCACAGTCTGACGCTAGCCTGGGCAAACAGTCTGTGAGATTCTTTTTTTTTTTTTTTTGGGTCCGGTCGTGGGGCCTGAACTCTGGGCCTGGGCGCTGTCCCTCAGCTCTTCAGCTCAAGGCTAGTGCTCTACCACTTGAGCCACAGCGCCACTTCCAGCTTTTTTCTTTTTGCTTATGTGGTGCTGAGGAATCGAACCCAGGGCCTCAAGCATGCAAGGCAAGCACTCTACCACTGAGCCACCTTCCCAGCCCTAAAAACTGGATTCCTGTCACCTCACATTAAAATCAACTCCAAATGGATCAAAGACTCCAATCTTCCAACTACTACAGAAAGAGGAGAAACATTAGAACTTATTGGCACAGGCAGGAACTTTCTGAATAAGAGCTCCAGTGGCTTAGCAAATTCAAGAGATTTGACAAATGGGACTGCATCAGCAAGGGACACGGTTACTAAAAAGAGAACCTATAAATTGGGAGGTTTTTTTTTTTGTCGGCTGTGGGGCTTGAACTCTGGGCCTGGGCGCTGTCCCTCAGCTCTTCAGCTCAAGGCGAGCGCTCTACCACTTGAGCTACAGTGCCACTTCCGGTTTTCTGGTGGTTTATTGGAGATAGGAGTCTCACGGTCTCTACTGCCCAGGCTGGCTTTGAACCGGGATCCTCAGATCTCAGCCTCCTGAGTAGCTAGGATTACAGGCGTGAGCCACTAGTGCCCGGCTTTTTGGTTTTTTTTTGTAAACCACCTATACATCTGACAAGGGCCTAATATCCAGAATATTACAAGGAGCTCAAGAAACTAACCCTCCCTCCAAATTAATACACAATTTAGAAGTGGGCAAAGGAACTAAATAGAGACTTCTAAGAAGAAGTAAGAATAACCCAATAAACATCGCTGGCCATAAGGGAAACGCAAATCCAGACAAAATGGAAGTAGGGTGCCAGTGGCTCACACCTGTAATCTATCTACTCGGGAGGCTGAGGTCCAAGGATCTTAGTTTAAGGGCATTCTGGAGGGGAAAGCCAAGGAGACTCCTATCTCCCATGAACTGCCTAAAAGCCAGAGTAGAACTGTGGCTCAAGTGGTAGAGCACTAGGCTTGAGCATGAATGAACGAACACACACACACACACACACACACACACACACACACACACACTTCCAAGGAACCACCGACGCTCAGTGACACCAGACTATCTGGCCTGGGACACATTCATCACACACACACACTTCCAAGTAACCACCGACGCTCAGTGACACTGGCCTGGGACACATTCAACACACACACACACACACACACACACACACACACACACACACACACACACACACACACACACACACAAACACACACACACACACACACACACACACACACCACTGATTCCGTCTCATTCCAGTTAGACTGGCTAGCATGGAGAACTGGAACACCACCAAATGTTGGCGAGGATGTGGGGAAAAGGAAGCCTACTGCACTGCGGGTGGGAATGTGAACTACAACAACTGCTCTAGACAGCAGTTTGGAGGCTCCTCAGACACTAAACCAAGACCCTCCCTATGGCATCGACCCTGAGCATCAGAAATCAGGAGATGGTAAGGACACTTGCACGCCTATGCTGCTCACGGCAGACGAGTTATGAACACAGCCCAGATGCCCTAAAACCAGCGAGTGGGTCAACAAAATGTGGTGCATATACACCAAGGGATTTTATCCATCCAGTAGAAATAATATTGTGTCACCTGCAGGGGATGGATGGGCCAAAAACAATCATGGTGACTGATGTAAGCTCAAGAGAGACAATCATGGTGACTGATGTAAGCTCAGAGAGGCAAAGAGCGTATGTTTTCTCTCATATGTGGAAGGTACATGTCAAAGACTACCATCCGTGGTAGTAACACACATACACACACAGGACTCCATGCATGTACCCACAAAAAGACTGGGAGACATAGGGGAGGAGGAGTCCACAACTAATGTGCAGCTCACTGAATGAATACCAGGAAGTAGAAACATCTTTTGGGGGAAGGGGGAAAGGGAGGGGGACGTGAGTGGGAAGGAAGGGTGGGCAAATGCAGTCATGATAGTCAACGTACATTATGTAACAACTCCAAGAGCTGGGACATAGCTCAGTGGCAAAGCACTTGCCTAGTAAGGTCAACCTCCTGGGTTCACTCCCCAGCGCCAGGAAGAGGAGACAGGAGGAAGGGTTACAGATCCCAGTGCGCAGTGTGCTATGAGGAAGCGCGGCCGGGAGGCAGCAGGCCGGCGGGGTCGGGTCCCCGGGGTCAGCGCTGCACCGGGCACAGGAGGCCTTGGAGGAGGGGTACTTCTGTCACCACTGAGACGCTCCTTCCTGGAAAGACTGTTCCAGGATGCCGCCGCCAGCCTGCAGGAGGGGCAAGCAGGCGGCCCTGTCGGACCTTCCTCCTGACAGACCAGCAACTTCAGCGCCGGCTGCTGCTCTTGCCAGTGCCAGAGCAGGGCCCACAGGAGCTGGGCACCCAGGTGCAGGGCCCAGCCAGCAGAGCACCCAGCCCAGGAGCGAACCCCTCCCCAGGGGCACCCCGTCGGAGGGGAGGTCCTGCAGCACCGAGGGCAGCCCTACCAGACGCACACAAGAAAGACAACGCTTCAAACTGGGGGAAAACAGTTACTCCCCCACCCCTGCAAAACAAAAAGCCAAAATGAAAACCCCAACACGTCTGCCGGGCCCTGGCGGCTCACGCCTGCAATCCCCGCTCAAAGCCAGCCCAGGCAGCAAAGTCCACGAGACCCCTATCTTCATGAACCACCTGAAAACTGGAAATAGCTGTGGCTCAAGAGCTGCAGGGTTGGGACAGCACTCAGGCCCTGAGTCAAGCCTCATGACAGACTTGAGAGTAGGGATGGGAGGGATGACACTTATCAAGATGTATTGTCAGCCGGGCACCAGTAACTCACGCCTGCAATCCTAGCTACTCAGGAGGCTGAGATGGGAGGATAGCGGTTCAAAGCCAGCCCGGGCATAAAAGTCCCCCTGAGACCTATCTCCAATGAACTGCCCCAAAACCAGAAGTGGAGCTTTGGTTCAAAGTGGTAGAGCGCTAGCCTTGAGCAAAAGAGCTCAGGAACAGCATCTACGCCGAGTTCAAGCCCCACACCCAACAGCAACTAAAAGAGATGTACTCATAACCCAGCTTGTAGAACTGAAAGCTCTTTGCACAACTACTTAATAAAAAATAAAAAAATACATGGTAGTCTATCTACAAAGATAATATGAGGAACTTCACTGAGTAAGGGGAAAATGAACTAGAAAGTGACAGACAAGGTTAGCTTGATGAATGGTAATACCTGCACTTCTGAACTCAATGATGAAACTCCTTTATACACAATCAACAGAAACTACAACAAGGAGAAAAAGAATCAAAGGGAAGTAAGACGGGATATCTTGTGGGGTAGAGACCAGAGTGGAGGGGCAAAGGGCACCAAGAAGAGCCCTCGCCGACACCAGCACAGACCCAGACAGCAGGGCCTACGACACGCCACCCAAAGATGCTCCCAGGTCACATCCCTCAAGAGCCAGCAGGGGCTGGGAAGGTGGCTCAGTGGTAGAGCGCTTGCCTTGCATGCCTGAGGCCCTGGGTTCCATTCCTCAGCACCACATAAGCAAAAAGAAAAAAAAAGCCGGAAGTGGTGCTGTGGCTCAAGTGGTAGAGCGCTAGTCTTGAGCTGAAGAGCTGAGGGACAGCGCCCAGGCCCAGAGTTCAGGCCCCACGACCGGACCCCCCCCCCCCAAAAAAAAGAGCCAGCAGAGCACGGCACCCCAAGCCGGCCTGCACTCGAGCCCCACCCACTCCTCCGTATTGCCCGCAGTGTGCTGCCAGAGGCAGGAGCCTGTGCCGGAGCCTGTTCTGTGCTTCCCGAGGAGCTCAGCACCTCGCAGGAAGTCTAAGTCTCTCTACGATCAACAGGAGTTGATCACTTCAGTGTGGCCAAATTTAAAGGACAAGTTTTCAGAATTCTTTATGAAACTGTAGTCAACACACTAAAACATGCAAATTCAAATCTCAAATGTTTCACTAGCACTACAAAACTAAGACTCTACTAAAAAGAATGTGTACGTAAAACCAAGAACACAGCCAGGCGGAGTGGCAAATCCTTGTAATCACAGCGCTCAAAGGCTGGGAAATTCAAGGACAGCCTAGCTACGTGGCACAGGACAAACAAAAACTTTCACAATATTTTTAGAAATTTGAGCGTCTCCGTCTGGGTCAGAAGCCCAGGACAGGGGCCGCCACCCTGGGAGCTCGGCTCAGCCGCTGTACCTGATGGTTCCCGTTGGGGAGGGGAGGGGGCTGATGAGGTGGGCCATGGTGTCTGGAATGTTGATGGTCAGGGGTGAGATGTGTGGCCGCACGGGCTTCACTGGAGACACGGGCGCCTCTTGCTTCTCCCTCTTCTCGCTGGACAGAGCTGTGAACGTGATCTTGATGTTTGTGCTCGGAAACCTGAATGTGCATCTGAAAAAGAAACACTGACGGTCAGCACCTGTCTGCTGTCCACCACACACACCCCATCCAAAACCTGCCATCCCAGAGCGCCCTCAGCCGTTTAGGGAGCAAAACCACAAGGGACAGGAGCAGTGCCCAAGTCTGTCACGCCTGGGAGGTGGAAATGGGCAAACGGTGGTCTGAAAACAGCCTATGCATAAAAGTCTGCAAGACGATCTCACTCAATGGCTGCAAGGGGTAGATCATCCTAAGCTATGGAGAAAACAGTGACTGGGCTGTGTCACCAGCTGTCACCCCACTGACTAAAGCAAGCACAAGCAGAAGGGTGGAAGTCCAGGCTGGCTAATACAAAGTCAGACCCTATATTGAAGAAAACTAGTGCAGAAGGGACTGGCAGAGTGCCTAAAGTGGTAGAGCACCCGCTCAGCCAGTGCAGGCTGAGTGCAAACTCTAGCACCGTAGTGCCCGTACAAAAAGAAAAGAAAAGGAATAAGTAACAGACGCACTCTTACACAAAACCACTGGTCAGACCAGCCAAGTAGAAAAGTTAAGTACAGGACTCAACAACTCAACTGCCACTTAATCTCTATGACTCCTTTGGTGAACAGGCAGGTATGTGCTAGGCTGGGGACCAGGGCTGCGTCCAACGGCACAGTGCGTGTGCGCGGGCGAGGCCGCGAGCCCACCACAGCACCACCCCCTTCAAAAAGGAGGACTGTGTGAGCAGGTGTGCGCCCATGTGCCTGTGTGTGTTACTAAACCGTAAATGACCTGAACACTATTGGAGTGCATCCCATAGAAGTAGGATTGTAATAAAGGAAA
This sequence comes from Dipodomys merriami, assembly GCF_024711535.1. NCBI lineage: Eukaryota > Metazoa > Chordata > Mammalia > Rodentia > Heteromyidae > Dipodomys > Dipodomys merriami. The sequence continues at coordinate 440,735 of NW_027206383.1, forward strand.
AACACCCAGTCAGGCAGCCAGGCCCCGCCCCGGCGGGCCTGCCCGCTCTGAGACCCCTCCCACCCTGTCCCCCACCCCGGCGGGCCTGCCCGCTCTGAGACCCCTCCCACCCTGTCCCCCACCCCGGCGGGCCTGCCCGCTCTGAGACCCCTCCCACCCTGTCCCCGCCCCGGCGGGCCTGCCCGCTCTGAGACCCCTCCCACCCTGTCCCCCACCCGGGCGGGCGTGCCCGCTCTGAGACCCCTCCCACCCTGTCCCCTCCCACCCTGTCCCCCACCCCGGCGGGCCTGCCCGCTCTGAGACCCCTCCCACCCTGTCCCCCACCCCGGCGGGCCTGCCCGCTCTGAGACCCCTCCCACCCTGTCCCCCACCCGGGTGGGCGTGCCCGCTCTGAGACCCCTCCCACCCTGTCCCCCACCCCAGCGGGCCTGCCCGCTCTGAGACCCCTCCCACCCTGTCCCCCACCCCGGCGGGCCTGCCCGCTCTGAGACCCCTCCCACCCTGTCCCCACCCCGACGGGCCTGCCCGCTCTGAGACCCCGCCCACCCTGTCCCCACCCCCTTTTTGGTCTGCACATGGGCCTGGTGCTGTCCCTCAGCTCTTCAGCTCAGGCTAGCGCTCTACCACTTGAGCCACAGCGCCACTTCTGGCTTTTTCTGCTTATGTGGTGCTGAGGACTCGAACCCAGGGCCTCAAGCCTGCAAGGCAAGCGCTCTACCACTGAGCCACCTTCCCAGACCCTACACATTTTCTTTGAGTGTCATATCCGTCATGATCACACTGAACCCTCACTCTGCAAGCCGCGTCGCTCTCAGCACTCTACCGCTGTAGGCTCCACTCCTCAGCACAGCTTTTTATCCTTACCCACCCTTCCCACACCAGAAGATGAACCCCTCTCCCCACAAAGAGCAGACACACCACGGAGCTGGGAAGAAACACAGATGCAGGTGCAACACCCCCAAGAAAGTTTGCACAGAGACACTTAGCAGCCTCAAAAACAAGGCACCGTCCAAATACTCAGGACAGCCAGTGCACGCACAAAGACCACACGGAAGCCGTGCGGCTGTGACCTCAGCCCAAGGCACACGAAGAGGAAGCCTCCACACTCCTCAAGCCCGGCTGCGATACGCTCCTGCCACCTGCACTGTGACACGCTCCTGCCACCTGCACTGTGACACGCTCCTGTCACCCACCTGCACTGTGACACGCTCCTGTCACCTGCACTGTCACACGCTCCTGCCACCCACCTGCACTGTGACACGCTCCTGTCACCCACCTGCACTGTGACACGCTCCTGTCACCTGCACTGTCACACGCTCCTGCCACCCACCTGCACTGTGACACGCTCCTGCCACCTGCACTGTGACACGCTCCTGCCACCTGCACTGTGACACGCTCCTGCCACCTGCACTGTGACACGCTCCTGCCACCTGCACTGTGACACGCTCCTGTCACCTGCACTGTGACACGCTCCTGTCACCTGCACTGTGACACGCTCCTGTCACCTGCACTGTGACACGCTCCTGCCACCTGCACTGTGACACGCTCCTGTCACCTGCACTGTGACACGCTCCTGTCACCTGCACTGTCACACGCTCCTGTCACCTGCACTGTGACACGCTCCTGTCACCTGCACTGTGACACGCTCCTGTCACCTGCACTGTCACACGCTCCTGTCACCTGCACTGTGACACGCTCCTGTCACCTGCACTGTGACACGCTCCTGTCACCTGCACTGTCACACGCTCCTGTCACCTGCACTGTCACACGCTCCTGTCACCTGCACTGTCACACGCTCCTGTCACCTGCACTGTCACACGCTCCTGTCACCTGCACTGTGATACGCTCCTGTCACCTGCACTGTGATACGCTCCTGTCACCTGCACTGTCACACGCTCCTGTCACCTGCACTGTCACACGCTCCTGTCACCTGCACTGTCACACGCTCCTGCCACCTGCACTGTCATACGCTCCTGTCACCTGCACTGTGACACGCTCCTGTCACCTGCACTGTGACACGCTCCTGTCACCTGCACTGTCACACGCTCCTGTCACCTGCACTGTCATACGCTCCTGTCACCTGCACTGTCATACGCTCCTGTCACCTGCACTGTGACACGCTCCTGTCACCTGCACTGTGACACGCTCCTGTCACCTGCACTGTCATACGCTCCTGTCACCTGCACTGTGACACACTCCTGTCACCTGCACTGTGACACGCTCCAGTCTCACCTGCACTGTCAATTGTCTTTGGGTTCTTTTTTGAGGTACCAGCCTTGCCACCTGAACTCAGGGCCTGGGCACTGGCCCTGAGCTTCTTCTTGCTCAAGGCGAGTGCTCTACACTTGAACCACACAGCTCCACTCTGGCTTTTCTGGTAGTTAACTGAAGACTAGAGCCTCACAGATATTCCCTCCAACGCTGGCTTCAAGCCACAGTCCTCAGGTCTCCATTGCAGGCATGAGCCACTAGCATCTGGCTACACATTTCTCTTTTTCTTTTTCTAGGTCCAAGTCTAGGACTTCAACTTGGTACCTAGAGCCACTTCCACTCATTAGCTAGGACTCTGCCAAGGGAGCCCCACCGCTAACCCCTCCATCCTGTTTTGTTAAAGTGACTACGTTTGAACTACGGGCCGTGTACCTGGCAAAGTAGGCACAAGGTGAACCATGACCCCAGTCTTTCTACCATATCACAGTTCACAAGAATGTCACAGCCAGTGCATCCCGTGTTACATGCACCTGGGTCTGCACGCAGAGCACACAGCCCTGTGAGATGTCCAGGGTGACACACCTATGTAGCCACAGCCCTCGGGAGGCTGAGGCACGAGCACCAACACACACCCTGTGCCTCGTTACAGGGTTGTTTTACAATATTCCAGAATAGTGTGGCCGTTAGAAGACGGTCAGCAAAGCTCAGGGCGGTGTGGGTCACCGGGAAAGCCCTTGTATGGCATGGTCAAGACCCTAGTTCAAACCCCAGCACTTAAAAAAAAAAAAAAGAGGAAAGAAGAAACTAGAAGGATCATCATTTGCTGGGCACAGGTGGCTCACAACTATAATAACCCTAGCTACCAGGAGGCTGAGACCTGAGGAGCGTGGTTCAAAGCCAGCCTGGGCAGAAAAGGTCATGAGATTTCAATTAATCACCAGAAAACCAGAAGTCGAGCTGCGGTAGAGCGCTAGCCTTGAGCAAAAGAAGCTGTAGGCCTTGAGTTCAATCCCCACAGCTATCAAGAAAAAGCTTGAAGCCAAAGTAATAACCTTCAGATACTTATAACAGAAGACTGTACCCAGTCTGTATAGACTGCCTTGGGTAAAGATGGAAAGACCTCGTGGAAACTAGGACATTTTAAAGTAACAATTTACCCAGAAACATTTAAACTGCCAGTCAAACCTAGTTCTCAGAGGAGACCCGGGAAAGCTCAGAGGCCTTCCCCTTAGGTTGACCCTTGACCAAGGGCAAACCGACCAGGACCTGAAGACGGGTCCAGGCCCAGGCCCAGAGCCAACTTGCCAAGACTGGGAGAACCCTTGGCTTTCAAGGAAATCTGTCCAAATGAGACACAAGCAGAGGAACAGAACTTCAGTGATTGCACAGCCAAAGGCCAGGACCCACAGGTCACCTACAGCTTTCCACAGACACAAACAGCAAACTGATGGGAGGACAGACACTAATCCAGATGCAAGATACTCACAAACTGACTAAACTCCTCTGTACTATTTACACCTAAAAAAGAAACCCCCCCAAAACAAACAAAACAAAAATAAACAGCAAACTTTGGGAATAGAATAGAGAATCTGACATCCAGTACCTAAAGTCAACTATCCAGTTTCCAAGACAATAACAACAAAACTGAGGTTTGGAAGGGGTTCAAAAAAACCCATCTCAGCCGGGCGCTGTGGCTCATGCCTGTAATCCTAGCTACTCAGGAGGCTGAGATCTGAGGATCATGGTTCAAAGCCAGCCTGGGCAGGAAAGTCCATGAGACTCTTGTCTCCAATTAACCACTAGAAAACCAGAAGTGGCGCTGTGGCTCAAGCGGTAGAGCACTTGCTTTGAGCTCAAGAGCTGAGGGACAGCGCCCAGGCCCAGAGTTCAAGCCCTGCAACCGACTAAAAAAACCCAACAAAACAAAACAAAAACCCATCTCAAACCACGAAAAGATGGGTGTGGTGATACAAGCCTGTCCTTCCAGCTAAACAGAACTGGAGTCCAAGTACAGTCAGGCAAACGTGGAAAAGTAACAGAAGCAAAAAAGGCCGGGTATCTGCAATTCAGGGCCAGGGTGCTATCCCTGGGTCAACATAACAGGGCTGGGAATGTGGCTCAGTGCTGAGTGTTTGCCTAGCATGCATGAAGCCCTGGGTTCGAGTCCTTAGCACCACATAAGCAGAAAAAGCCGGAAGTGGCACTGTGGCTCAAGTGGTAGAGCGCTAGCCTTGAGCTGAAGAGCTGAGGGACAGCGCCCAGGCCCAGAGTTCAGGCCCCACAACACACACACACACACACACACACACACACACACACACACACACACACACTCTCTCTCTCTCTCTCTCTCTCTCTCTCTCTCTCTCTCTCTCTCTCTCTCTCTCTCTCTCACACACACACACAAATCAACCTAACAGAAAGAAAAAGAGACTATAAGCTATTAGACTAAAGCTACCCCACATACCAACAACAAAATGGTCTTATCAGTGATTAAATGGATCAAAACTCTCCAATCAAAATACTTGAGATGAGAGGTGGGTAATCCTAGCACTCAGGAATCTGCGGCAAGAAGATGAGAGTTCAAGAGTTCAAGGGCAGCCTGGACCCCACAGGGAGTTGCTGTCTCAAAAGAAATGTACAAGTTAGTATTTGTTAAACAACTCTCCTTTGGCAGGCAAAGGCAGCCTAGGCGGCAGCCCAGTGAAGAAGCCTCCCTATGTGCACAGAAGAGGGCCCTGTGGTTGGAATGAAGCTGTGGGGGGGGAGGGAGGGGCACAGCCTCCCTTCACAGCAGGGCCACTACACAAACCCAGCCTGTCACTACCGGCTTACACAGCTCACCTTCACCTGGTCCACACGCAGAGGTCTATGGAGACACCAAAGCCCCAGTCCACTGCAACTGATGTCACAGACAGAGCCGAGAGAATTTAGGGGGCTGGCATCTGCTGAGCACCAGAACAGGGAACCAGCCCTCCCGGTGTTCTCCCCCACAAAGTGCAATGGAGCAGCCTCAGCAGTGAAGCGGGGGGGGGGGGGGGGGGGGATATGCAGTGCCCAGGATGTGCCCCCCCCGCCGCCACAATCCACACCCGGGGCCAGCTGCCGCACTGGGCTCAAATACAGAACCCTTCATTCAGCAAACAGAAGTCATCAGTCAGTTACCAGTCCAAGAACACTAAGGCTGATTTTAAAAATCATTTAGGCTGGCGTAGAGCTTGGTGGTAGAGTACATGTTTACCATGAACAGAGCCCCAAACTCAGTCTCCAGAACCAAAAATAAATGAGCAAAAATTTATTTAAGCTGGGCACCAGTGGCTCATGCCTGTAATTACTGTAATGCCTGTAGTTACTCAGAAGGCTGAGATCTGAAGATCAGAGTTCAAAGCCATCCAGGGCAGGACAGTCTGTGGGATTCTTATCTTCAATTAAAGACCAAAGAATAACTAGAAGCAGAGAAGCAGAGCTATGGCACAGGTGGTAGAATGCTAGCCTTGAACAAAAGAGCTCAAGGACAGCACATAGGCCCTGATTTCAAACCTCAGATCCTGCACAAAAATAAATAAGCATCATAGTTCAAAGCCAGACCGGGCAAGAAAGTCTGTGAGATTCTACACGAAAAACTACCAAAAGGGATGGGAATGTGGCTTAGTGGTAGAGTCCTTGCCTAGCATGCATGAAGCCATGGGTTCCATTCCTCAATACCACACAAACAAAAAAAAAGCCAGAAGTGGCGCTGTGGCTCAAGTGGTGGAGTGGTAGCCTTGAGCAAAAGAAGCTCAGAGACAGTGCCCGGGCCCTGAGTTCAAGCCCCAGAATTGGGAAGGAAAAAAAAAGAGCCAGGCACTGGTGGCTCACTCCTGTAGCTAGGAGATGTGTGAATCGCAGTTCAGAGCCAACTTGGGCAGGAAAGTCCGTGAGACTCTTTTCTCCTATTAATCACTAGAAAACTGGAAATGGCCCTGTGGCTCAAGAGTAGAGCGCTAGCCTTGAGCTGAAGAGCTGAGGGACAGAGCCCAGACTTCAAGCCCCATGACCGACTTAAAAAAAAAAAGAGGGGCTGGGAAGGTAGCTCAGTGGTAGAGCACTTGCCTTGCATGCTCGAGGCCCTGGGTTCGATTCCTCAGCACCACATAAGGAAAAAATAAAAAGCCGGAAGTGGTGCTGTGGCTCAAGTGGTAGAGCGCTAGCCTTGAGCTGAAGAGCTGAGGGACAGCGCCCAGGCCCAGAGTTCAGGCCCCACGACCAGAACCAAAAAAAAAAAAAAAGAGCTCAGGGACAGTGCTCAGGCCCTAAGTTCAAGCCCCGGATGTTTAGCTACTGGCAAATCCACAGATGATATAAAGAACAAACTATTAAGTGAGATGGGTGTGGTGAGGCATGTCTGCAGTCTCAGTGCTGGGGAGGCAGAAGGACTGAAACCCCAGGTCTTGAAGGGAGAGGAAAAAGAACTCATGAAGTTTACACACGTGTGATGAATAAGTAAATCTGTATTAATATGAACATGCACACTGAGAAACAACTTGTGAGAAAGGAAAAGATAAAAGATCAATAGAAAAAAAATCAATAGAAAGGCCAGGCGTCAGGGGCTCACGCTGTCATCCTAGCTACTCAGGAGGCTGAGATCTGAGGATCCCGGTTCAAAGCCAGCTGGAGCAATCAAGTCAGTGAAACTCTTTAATAAACCACCAGAAAACCGGAAGTGGCGCTGTAGCTCAAGTGGTAGAGCGCTCGCCTTGAGCTGAAGAGCTGAGGGACAGGGCCAAGGCCCAGAGTTCAAGCCCCACGACCGACAAAAAAAAAAAAAAAAAAAGATCAATAGAAAGGAGTTGTATTTGAAGGGAGCTACTACTTACTTTTTGGCAGTAAGTTTGGTTTGATCGCAGTGACTTGGGCTTGCTAGGTAGGTGCTCTACCACTCAAGCCTCCTCTCTAGCTGGGAGCCACTGTCAGCTAGTTTAAGGGCATTGTAAGAAGAGAGAGGAAGGGGAAGTGGACAAATGGCTCAACACCAAGTCACTGGAACCAAGTGGTCAAATCAGTGCAGCCAGAACGAGACCTGGCCTGGCTCCAACAACGTGCCAGCTCAGGAGACCCCCCCCCCCCCAGCTCATGAACGCGGACAGCAGGGGCTGGCCTGGAACTTCAAGACAGGAGCCTGGGTCTGTACACACGCTCTTCATGTGTACAGGCACTAAGCGTGTTATGTATGATACAGGAAGAGCTGCCAGCCCAGGCAGGGCAGTCCTGAGAGTCACCTCCAGCTAACCACCAAAAAGCCGCAAGTGGAGCAGCGGTAGAACACCAACTTTGAGCATAAAACTCAGGGACAGAGGACAGGACCTGAGTTCAAACTCCAGGACCCGTACACACATGTACATGTACACACATACACACACACACTCACTCCGCATGGCAGTCATTAAAGGCAGTTAATTTATACAAAGCGTACTGACTTTCAGCTCTCCTCTGCTGCTCTTGGTGAATGGAGCCAGGCTCAAAGGCGCGGCCGGCCCCCATCTCTGCCTTTTCCAACAGCAGCTCTGTGCCCCTCCACCCAGGCCTGCATGTACTCTTCAGGCCGGGAAGGCCTAGCTGTGTCTCTGGCGGTTCCTTCATCCACACCAGCCTGCTGACTGAAAGGTATGCCATGCCTCCTAACCCTAACTTCCCTCCTTCTCCTTCCATGTCCCAGCTCCCTGGAACTCAAACCTCTACTTCTCTCCCTCCCCACCCCATCGCCCCCTCCCACTCCTGATCCTAGAGACAGTCAAAGCCTACCCACAAAGCCGTGATCCTTTCCAAAGCGCTTCCTTCCAGCTCTCTGTACTGGTATTCTCTGGGAACTGGGCTTCTGACCAACCCCATCAGAGTAGATCTAGAAAACTCCAGAAGGGTCTGGGAATGTGGCTTAGTGGTAGAGTGCTTGCCTAGCATGCCTGAAGCCCTGGGTTCAATTCATCAGTACCACATGAACAGAAAAAGCCAGAAATGGCACTGTGGCTTAAATGGTAGAGTACTAGCCTTGAGCAAAAGCTCAGGGACAGCACCCAGACCCTGAGTTCAAGCCCAGGACAGATTAAAAAAAAACTCCAGAAGCTACAAGCTGGCTATCTAGAGCCTCTGCAGTCCTCTCTAACTCTCCGAGCAAGTCTATGTGAGGCCAGCAAACACAGCCCACAGGTGAAGGCAGGCTTTTCCCTCAGGAGGCAAGCAGTCATGTTTCCAACTAAACATAACTTGTGCACAGTAGCGTGTGTCTGCCATCTTGTCACTCAGGAGGCTGAGACAAGAAGATTAAGGTTTGAAGCAGCCTGGGCAGAAAAGTTTGTAAGACTCTATCTCCGGTTAACTGGCAAAATGGCTAGGTATGGCTGAAGTGGCAGAGCATCAACCGTGAGCAAGAATGCAGCAAGAACACAAGGCCAAGCTTCAGCCCAAGAGCAGAGTCCGGACCCCACTTCTGGACTGTTTGTCTGTCTAAGTATCAGGTGTGGTGGCACACACTGGAAGTCCCAGTGCTTGGGAAACTAAAGGAGACGGGTCACAGGTCAAAGGCCTGCCTGGGCTTCCCAGTGAGATCCTGCCTCAAAACGAATTTTGTTTAACAGTAAATTCAACTTCTTCTAATATTTGCCTATTGAATACTCTAGGATCTTAGTGATTAAAACGAACAAATTCACTTGATATTTTCAAAGTACCAATAACTGCTAAAGAATTGCATATTTTTACTCATACATTGTACACTGAGTTTTCTAACAAAGGGAACTGCAAACCCAAACACTCTTGTCCAGTGACTTCCTAAAACCTTTCGCTGTCTGGGGCCAGATCTGTCTTTGGACAGGCAGTCAGTGAGAGGCTGGGCCACAGCCTTTCCATCTCCAGCCCGCCCCAAGCTCTCTTCTAGTCAGGATTCTTTCCCATGTGCCAAGCTGCTGGCCAAGTCACCGGTGCATCGCCCTCCTCCAGCTCTGTCTGAAGAGCCAGCCTCCCCCCCCCCTCCACCTAGGATCCACCTGAGCCTCCCGTGGGTCAGGGGCTCTGGTGGGAACCTTCTACAGGGTCCTACAAACCTGGCTGAATGAAGGACTTGCAGAATCAGCTTCTGGAAAACTCCATGCCCTGCAAACGCCCCGATGTACACTGACCCTCACAAATGTCCCACAGTGGGCTTGGGGCTCACCAGCCCTGGCAGAAAGGAACCTGTACTCACTGTAATCCAGGTCACTTAAGATGTTCACCACAAGCAAGGTCGGGGCATTTCTTTCCCCCAAATTAGTTCAGTATTAATACCACTTCAATGAACTGGTGAGCCACACCCCCCCCCAGCCCCCACCCCACCCCCGTACTACAGCGTAAAACTAGTCTCTAAATACCCAGCAGGGCCTACTGAGGGTTGTGGGGTTTTTTGGTAGGTCATAGGGCTTGAGCTCAGGGCCTGTCCCTGAGCTTTTGCTCAAGGCTAGCACTCTGCCACTTTGAGCTACAGCTCCACTTCTGATAGATCACAGACTTTCCTACCCAGGCTAGCTTTGAGTCCACGATCCTCAGATCTCAGCCTTCTGAGATTACAGGCGTGAGCCACTGGTACCTGGATGGCCTTTTCTTTTTGAAACAGGGTTGCTAACTTCACCCAGGCTCAATCCTCCTGCCTCCACTCCTCAAAGAGCTGTGATTACAGGGTGCAATACCATAAAAATCCTAGCATTCAGGAGGCTTAAGCATGAGGATCACTGAATTCAAGGGCAGCCTAGACTACTCAGGTAAGACCCTGTCTCAAACTAACACCCCCAAACCACCTAAACTACTGTATGTTTCTAAATTCTCTTTTAGTTTTTAATACAAGCAACAAGATAGTTGTTGTTACTGGAATAAAATCAGTGCTTCAAATAAGAGCTCACCTATGGATTGTCTTAACTGTACAGGGACTTCAACTCAACAGAGAAATCTGAAACAAACACTGAAGATATTTCAGCCAGGCACAATGGTTTCATACCTTAAATCCTAGCTATTAGGAAGCAGAGATCAGGAAGATCATGGTTCAACCCAACACAAAAAGCTAGCAAGATCCAAACAAGCTGGGCATGGTGGGGCACATCTACTGTGCCTGCTCTGTGGAAGACAGTCTCAGCTTTATGACAAGAACTGGAGACACTGTCCAAAAAGTACACAGCTGAGGACAAAAAAGGGTAAGGGCATGGCTAGAGAGGTAGAGCGCCTGCTGATCAAGCCTAAGAACCTGAACTCAAACCCCAGCAGATAAATAAATTCATGTACACACCTGTAATCCTAGCACTCAGAGAAGGCTGACGCAGAAGGATCCTGAGTTTGAGGCCAGTTTGAGCTACAAAGTGAGATCTGTCTCAACAGACACACACATAGGGAAAAAAAAAAAAAAAAAAGGAGACTTAGCCCCTGCAGAATTATTTGTTACACAGGCGATTACATTTCTTAATTTGACTTCTCTAACTTTAAAAAATAAAGTATCAACCTAAACATTAAACTTAAGTTCAACAAAGGCTTTTTTTTTGGGGGGGGGAGGGGTTAGGGACAATCAGTCATGGGGCTTGAACTCTGGGCTTGGGCACTGTCCCTCAGCTCTTCAGTTCAAGGCTAGCGCTCTACCACTTGAACCACAGCGCCACTTCTGGTTTTCTGGTGGTTTACTGGAGATAAGAGTCTTAAGGACTTCCCTGCCTGGGCTGGCTTTGAACCGTGATCCTCAGATCTCAGCCTCCTGAGTAGCTAGGATGACAGGCTTGAGCCACCAGCACCTGGTTCAACAAAGTCTTTTGAAACCATTTCTACACTGAATGGTATTTTACTCCTTAACCTGTATGTACTATCATCCTAAAATAAAAATCTATAAATGAAGAAAAAATGGTGCTAAGACCCTTTATTTCACAGGGTACAGAAGCTAACAGATGCTCACACTCCCTGCAGAGGTAAAGTGGGGCCGCCGCACTAAGTTTGAATTCTGCTCCCTCACCCAACGAGCACTTCATTTCCATCTTAGCATGTAGGCACATGCAGTGTTCAACCCAAATGGGTTGTCTTGTTTTGTTGTTTTCGTTTTGTCCTTACTATGGACACAAACTGGCCTGGAATTCAGAATCCTCCCTCTTCTGTCTTGCTAACAAATATCCTGGCTGAAGAGTAGTAAAATAACTATCTTTAAATAGCCCCTAAGTCCTCAGAATAAATAATTTCCTTGGTTATAAACTCAACTTTGTTTTCTTGTCCGTTACAGGGCTTCAACTCTCAGGGCCCAGGCACTGTTCCTGAACCTCCGTACTCAACGCTAGCGCTCTACCCCTGGAGCCACAGCTCCACTGCCGGTGTTTGAGACCAGAGTCTCACAGGGATATTTCCTCCCCGGCCGGCTTTGAACCGCCATCCTCAGCTCTCAGCTTCTTGAGTAGCTAGGATGGCAGGCAGGTGAGCCACCAGCGCCTGGCTTGCTGAACTCCTCTGCTCTACCACTTTGAGCCACAGCCCCTTCCAGTTTTTGAGTGGCTCACTGGAGTCAGAGCCTTGGGAGAGCCGGGCGCTGGCGGCGCACGCCTGACATCCCAGCTCCTCAGCAGGTGAGATCTGAGGACCAGGTTCAAAGCCAGCCCGGACAGCAAAGTCCGTGAGACTCTGGTCTCCAATAAACCAGCAGAACACGGGAAGTGGCGCTGTGGTAGAGTGCTCGTCTAGAGCTGAAAGACAGAGCCGGCTGAGTTCAAGCCCCACGACCCGCGACCGCGAGGACAACCACCGCAAACTCTTGTGAGGACGTTCCTGCCCGGGCCGGCTTTGAACCGCGATCCTCAGAGCGCAGCCTCCCGAGCAGCAGATGACAGCGTGAGCACCGGGCCCGAGCCGCCGGGCATTTGCAAACACAAACAACCGCGTTCGAAGGCGGTGAGCGGGGCCGGGGCCGGGGCCGGGGGACGGGGCCGGGGCCGGGGGCCGGGGCCGGGGCCGGGGGCCGGGGGCCAGGGACGGGGCCGGGGCCGGGGGCCGGGGCCGGGGGCCGGGGGCCGGGGGCCGGGGGCCGGGGCCGGGGGCCGGGGGCCGGGGGCCGGGAGCCGGGGCCGGGGCCGGGCGGGCTCCGGGCCGGGGCCGCGGCGGCCGGGGCCCCGCAGCGCGCTGGGAACCGCGCGGCACGCGGACAAAGCTGCTCTCGGAACCATCGAGAAGCGCGCTCGGAGGGCGAGCGGGCCTTTCCCGGGGAGGCTCGGACACCGCTTCCCGGCGCAGTGAAGGCGGCCATTTCCGAACCCAGAGGCCTTCCGGAGAGAAGTTGCGGGAGAACTTCGGGGCCCCGCACGGGCCGCGCCGGGCCGGGGGCGGGGCGCGGGCCCGGGCGGCGCGGGGCCCCGGCCCGAGGCGAGGCGGCGCGGCCCGCCCGGCCCCCGACCCCGGCCCCGGCCCCGACCCCGGCCCCGGCCCCGGCCCCCGGCCCCGACCCCGACCCCGGCCCCACTCACACGCGCGGCAGCTGCAGCGGCGGCGCCCCGCGCCGCTGGAAGACGCCGTCCACGAAGACGCCGTTCTTGCCCAGGCAGCGCAGGTAGAAGTCGCCGCCCGCGTCCGGCCGCGGCTGCGCGGGCTCCGGGGCCGCCGCGCCGGGGCCGCCGCCCGGCGGCGTGAAGATCTCCAGGTGGCGCCGCGAGATGAAGCTCGAGTGCCCCATGCTCACGTCCACCGAGCCCTGCGACGAGTTGCGCCCGATGGTCACCGAGCGCTTCTTCATGAGGTACTCGAACTCGCGGCCCTCGAGCCGCGCCACGGCCCAGCCGCCCGGCGGGCTCCCGCCGCCCCCGGCCCCGCCGCCCGCGGGGGGCGCGCCCGCGCCCGAGAGCGCCGCCGCGGCCGCCATCGCCTGCGAGGCCCGGCCGATCCGCGCGGGCGCCCTGGCGGGCCGAGGCCCGGGCGCGGTCGTGGGCCGCGCTAGGCGAGCACGGGCGCCGAGGCCGCCGGCCGGCGAGGAGAGCGGCGAGGGCGGGCGCTCGCGCGGCCGCGCGCCGGGCCGCCTGACGGACGCGCGCGCCGGCCAATGGGCGCGCTGCACGCGGTGGGGCTACCGCGGCCGGCCAATGGCGGGCCGCGCTGCCGAGCGCCGGCACGTCCGCCGGCGTTGCGCGACGCAGGCCGGGCCCGGCGGCGCGGAAAACCCGCGGCGGAGCGCGGCTCCCTCGCGGGGCCGGGGCGCACGAGGCGCGGGCGGGGGCCAAGGTCACGGCGGGCGCGGGCGGCTTCCCCCGCGCCGGCCTCCGCAGGCCGCCTTCCCCCGCGGCCGGGGCGAGCGGGGCAGCCGCGGGCCTGGCGCCCGGGGGCTGCGTGTTCACCGCCCGCGGCCCCCGCCCGCCGGGCCTCCGGTGGGAGAAGCCCGGGGCGGCCCGGGTCCCACGTCCGCGGCGCACCTGCTCGGCCCCGGAGCGGGCAGCGGGCGCCGGGGCCCAGCGGAGGCCCGCGAGCGAGGCCCGCGAGCCGAGGCCCGGCCCGGCCAGGACGGTGCCCGCCGCGCTCCCGGCTGCGGGACGGCGCGGGCCGCTCCCCGGGACGCGGGCCGCTCCCTGGCTTGTTCCGTGGGCCGCTCGCACTGGGAGCCTCCCGAAGGCGGGCCGAGGAGGGCCGGACCGCCCGCCCAGCCGGCCGTCGGAAATGCAGCCGCGGCTCCAGTGTGGAGGGCCGGCCTCGGCAGGACGGCGCGGGGACAGCACCGGGCTGCCCTCATCCGTGCCCACGGAGGTGCGGAGCACCGCGGGAGCACCCAGCACAGCCCAGGAGCACCCAGCACAGCCCTCACGCCAGGTACCCACAGACACCCAGCATACGCCCAGGAACACCCAGCACAGCCCAGGAACACCCAGCACAGCCCTCACGCCAGGTACCCACAGACACCCAGCATACGCCCAGGAACACCCAGCACAGCCCTCATGCCAGGTACCCACAGACTCCCAGCCTACGCCCAGGAGCACCCAGCACAGCCCAGGAGCACCCAGCACAGCCCTCACGCCAGGTACCCACAGACACCCAGCATATGCCCAGGAACACCCAGCACAGCCCAGGAGCACCCAGCACAGCCCTCACGCCAGGTACCCACAGACACCCAGCATACGCCCAGGAACACCCAGCACAGCCCAGGAGCACCCAGCACAGCCCAGGAGCACCCAGCACAGCCCAGGAGCACCCAGCACAGCCCAGGAACACCCAGCACAGCCCAGGAACACCCAGCACAGCCCTCATGCCAGGTACCCACAGACACCCAGCATACGCCCAGGAGCACCCAGCACAGCCCTCACGCCAGGTACAGAGCACCCCAGGAACACCTCTAACACAAGGCTCCATGGCAGGTATGGAGCGCCCCACAGAAGCCAGCACAAGCCGTCAAAGGAAAGGACCGCGAGAAATGCTTCTCAGCTGCTGTGGAGACAGGACAAGAGTGGGTTTCCTGAGTCAGCTCTCTGGCGCTGTGCACGTGGAAGAAGGCTAGGGCTCTGTCGTAGGGTTCGTAAGTTTCACTGTGAGAAATGTCTTGACTTGTTTGGAGTTGTGTGCTGGTAACATACACAAGGTGACTACTTTTCACATGCTGTCATCAAAATTGAGTGACCACCATATGCAAGAAAATCAGACCTAGCCGGGCGCCATGGTCACTTCTATAATCCTACTCAGGAGGCTGAGATCTGAGGATCAGTTCAAAGCCAGCCCAGGCAGGAAAGTCTGTGAGACTCTTATCTCCAATTTAACCACCAGAATAAAAATGGAAATGGCACTGTGGGTCAAGTGGTAGAGCACTAGCCTTGAGCTGAAGAGCTGAGGGACAGCGCCCACACCCGGAGTTCAAGCCTCCCAACCCCCCAAAAAAGAAAAAGAAAGACCTGCACATCTGAAGAAAATGATTGTGATTTTTTTTCTAGTGTGTTTTTATTTTTTGTTGGTTGCAGGGCTTGAACTCAGGGCATGACTCTGTCCCTCAGCTCTTCAGCTCAAGGCGAGC